>NC_134487.1:303491985-303704295 GCF_040206685.1 Ascaphus truei | reverse complement strand
CCCGCCCCTCCCCTGCCCTTTTCCCACCCCTGCCCCTCCCTGCCCTTTGCCCCCCCCCCCTCCCTGCCCTTTGCCGCCCCCTGCCCCTCCCTGCCCTTTGCCCCCCCACTGCCCCTCCCTGTCCTTTGCCCCCCCACCCCCTCCCTGCCCTTTGCCCCCCTGCCCCTCCCTGTCCTTTGCCCCCCCCACCCCTCCCTGCCCTTTGCCCACCCCGCCCCTCCTGCCCTTTGCCCACCCCGCCCCTCCCTGCCCTTTGCCCCCCCGCCCCTCCCTGCCCTTTTCCCCCCCCGCCCCTCCCTGCCCTTTGCCCCTCCCGCCCCTCCCTGCCCTTTGCCCCCCCGCCCCTCCCTGCCCTTTGCCCCCCCCTGCCCCTCCCTGCCCTTTCGCCCCCTGCCCCTCCCTGCCCTTTGTGCCCCCCCACCCCTCCCTGCCCTTTGCCCCCCCACCCCTCCTGCCCTTTGCCCCCCCCACCCCTCCCTGCCCTTTGCCCCCGCCCCTCCCTGCCCTTTGCCCCCCCGCCCCTCCCTGCCCTTGCCCCCCCGCCCCTCCTGCCCTTTGCCCCCCCGCCCCTCCCTGCCCTTTGCCCCCCCGCCCCTCCCTGCCCTTTGCCCCCCGCCCCGCCCTGCCCTTTGCCCCCCGCTCCTCCCTGCCCTTTGCCCTCCCCGCCCTACCACGCCCCTTGCCCCCCCCCCGCCCTTCCACGCCCCTTCCCCCCCGCCCTTCTACTCCATGCCCCCTGCCCTTCCACGCCCGGGCAACACCAGGTATATCAGCTAGTGGGACCTAGAACCCTGCTCCCTTAACTTCAGACAAGGATGCTATAAATGTACCCATTGCACCACTTGCATTTAAATGCTGACTGGTTTTTAATTTAAACTTCCTCATGATTGGGAAGCAATCAAAATCAAACAGCATCTCTCATGCACAAGTCAGTGTATTATGGGCAGGATTGTATGTCCCTGCAGAAGGTTTTATGCAGGGAAGACTAAGAGAACATTCGGGGAGTTTATGGCCACTCACCCGTCTGCAATGTGATATGCTCAAGGACAATAAATCGGAACAGACAGTTGTGCTGCCTTTTTTTAATGTAAGCATCACTTTGCCATATTGCGACACATGGTAATTGATCATGTACCCCATGAGGGCAATAATCACTCCATCTTTTGCGCGCCCAAAGGGCTGAATGAGAATTCCTCCAAAGGTTGTTCAAAGTGGGACAGGCGACTGATTCATTTCTTTCCACTATGTTCCTGATTTACTTCTTTAGTGCAGACTATAATAATAATAAAAGCCTTGTATAGCACTGACAGTGTATGCAGTACTGTAATGTAACATTTAATTTTTGTAGGTATGGGCCCCTACCCGTAGAGATAACAATCTATTTTTGATGCCTAAGTCACAGGGAGATATAGTGACTGTCCAATGTCACAAGGAGTTCACTCAAGGATTTGAACCAGAGTCCATGCCTTTACTCACAGAGCCACTGATTCAGCCCACTTGTTAAGCCACTCCTTCAGTCCTATTATCTAGTGTGTATATGGTATGCACACCATGCCTCTATATGGAGGTCAACCCAGTGACCTTGCACTGTTGTCTCTGACCCACTGCCCCTCAGTAAGGTGGTGACATTGAGCTCCTTCCATGCTCCTTCCATGCATTGTTGTATCTGACCCACTGCCCTCAGTAAGGTGGTGACATTGAGCTCCTTCCATGCATTAATGTGAGGCTGGGAAGCTAGCATCCTGTGATAGTCTGTGTTCCACACTATTATGGTAGCACCTCCTTTACATATTATCTAGAGGACGGGACCATGAGACCCAACCCTGTTAGACTTTCTGGCTTGCACTTTGCGAGAGGAAGACTATGCTGCCCAGAAAACAGTATTATTGCCTCCAGGAACCCTGGTTAGGCCAGGAAGTAGTAGCCCTATCAGTGTCTACTCTCCTAATTGTTATAGCATACTGTAGGCGGGACTATGATGCACATCCTCTTGGATGTTGCTGCTAGCTGTCACTGGAATATGACAGGTGTTTCCGTTGGAGGTGTCGGTGTGTTCCCTTCAGGAACTACTGCAAGACTGGGTCACTTGCCTATTTCCCAACCCTTCAGTTGCACTAGTGTCTTATGTGATGTGTTTCAAGAGAGCGTGCCCCATGGAGGCAACAATGCTTTCCTGTGTGAACAATTGTCCGGGACATAACCATTCTGTCTTACACAGGTGTGTTTGACCCTTTTGTAAAGGAAAGGTATTTAGCGCAAATATCTAAAGTCTTATATGTGTCTAAAAGTGATCAAAAAGAATATTTAATTAATATACAACCCATACATTGAACGCAGCTCCAAATAGTCAGACTTTCCAAGTGTCTGAAGTAGAATATCCAGGCGCAGATAATCGCAGGGTAAATGTAAATGTGAAACAAACATGTCCAAGGCTGAAGTTTGTCTGTGGTTTGAAGTGTGTCCCCTTTGCATGCTCAGGGAACCAGAAGAGAAAAGGAGCCATAGTACAGAACAGCTTTTACTCAAGGCATAAAGTTTAAAAAACGAACGTAACACACTCACACAGGCGAATGAAAAGCATTGCGCAGAATAAAGATCATCCCAAGCCTCCCATTGGTGCAGTCCTGCTGTCGGCACTTTTTAATTTCTCGCTGGCAAGGCTCTCATCCTCGTTTTCGGGTGTTGACCAATCAGGCATGGGGGCATGTTTACAAAGCTAAAGGGCTTGCGGAGGGAAGTTTAAACTGGCCAATGAGCACAGTGCTTACCTGAGGGACTCGGGAACGGCTTCCCCCGGCCGATAGGATATCTCCTGCTGGGCTGGGGCCTTTTGTTTCTGTGGAAGGTCCCTTGGTCTAATCTCTTCCCTGGACACCAGCTCCTTTGTCCCTGCACCTATCCTTCCCCTCCAGACCCAGAAGCAGCCATTTTCTCTGGACATGCGGGCCATCTATCCAGGATCCTTAGGAAATACAGAACAAAGGGGAAAAGGGGGAGCACAGGTGGAGATATACTGAATGACGGAACATACAACTCTGGGATATAGATCCCAAAGTTGGTGAATGGGCTGATGGTGGAGTGTATAATATCAGATATACTTACACGGCCTTGTGTAAGTATTATCACATCAGGGTTTCTTTTCTTTATCTTCTTCTTTCTGTATCTTCTTTAAACCGAATTCCTTTTCTTCTTCTTGGTTCTTGATGGTAGACTCTTCTAATAGCCAGCTACCGTACGCCAGCGAAGTTTCCCTCAAAAAGAATTGATGACACAAAAAAGGTTTCAGAGATAATACAATACAATTCAAGAGGGGCCACGATTAAACACCAAGTAGTCCTCAGGAGATTGGTGGTTCAGACACAACCTGAGGAAGCCCAAGAAAGGGCGAAACGCGTTGTTCAAACCTCTGAGCCATTTTGAACTAGTGAGGCCACCGAGTGAACACCAACCTCCTGAGGACTACTTGGTGTTTTAGATTTTTAGCCCCCTTGGTGTTAGACCTAAGGGCTTTCAGTGTTTTATATGTTTTAATAAAGTACTTTTGCCACTTGGATTTGGATCTCCAAGCGTCTCTTTCATCCGGAAAAACTGCTACAGCACTGGAAAAGCAAGAAAAGATACCATTCCACGTGGGGGCTCACACTTGGCCGTGTGAGTACTGTATTATCTTTTACTTTTCCCCATTACCCTTGACCTTGATCTCCTTCAATTTCATAGGAGTATCCCCTGTTTTTATTCATTTACATTGGATGTGGAGAGAATAAATATACCCTCCTCAGGATTACACTCACATTTTGCCCGTGTGAGTGCATGCAGTGTTTGATTCTGCATTTGTATACTTATGTCCCTGTACCACCTTGTAATTAATCGTGGCCCCTCTTGAATTGTATTGTATTATCTCTGAAACCTTTTTTGTATCATCAATTCTTTTTGAGGGAAACTTCGCTGGCGTACGGTAGCTGGCTATTAGAAGAGTCTACCATCAAGAACCAAGAAGAAGAAAGGGAATTCGGTTTAAAGAAGATACAGTACAGAAAGAAGAAGATAAAGAATTCGGTTTAAAGAAGATACAGAAAGAAGAAGATAAAGAAAAGAAACCCTGAAGTGACAATACTTACACAAGGCCGTGTAAGTATATCTGATATTATACACTCCACCATCAGCCCATTCACCAACTTTGGGATCTATATCCCAGAGTTGTATGTTCCGTCATTCAGTATATCTCCACCTGTGCTCCCCCTTTTCCCCTTTGTTCTGTATTTCCTAAGGATCCTGGATAGATCCTTCATGGGGTTAGAGTCATAGACGGAGACCGAGAAGCAGATGAGAACCTTTTAGGATTCTTAAGGTTGTGTTGTTTTAATTACGAACAAGCGAATTTTCTTATTTTCTTATTTACTTAGTTGTGGGGTAGCGCCCGGGTTTTCCTTTTCCATGTATGTTAAATACGTGTGTGGGTGTGTGTGTGGGTGGGTGGGGGTGTGTGTGGGTGTGTGAGTGTGAGTACAGTACATGTCCCCAGCATCACTTGATTACTTTGTACTCCTCATGCTAAATGATTTGAAAATGCATGTGACCCTTAACTGAGAATGAATGTAATCTGTAACCAAGATTAATTGAACAAGCAAAATTACATTTTAAGAAAATAATTACATTATTTGACATGATTATTGTTAGAATGCAGGATTCGCATTATGCAGAAGTATAGGTTTCTATTTTTTTTTTTACATGAAGTTATTAAATAAGAGATGAATAGAATTATATAAGGCATGCATACATTTATACTCTATATTGACATTATTTGAAGGCTGATAACAATATCCTTATTGGCTAAAGTATGTTTAAAAATGCATGATATATGAACCATTAGTCTTCATTCTAAAAGCTTTATATTACATTATATGTATCAAGGTATTAGGTATTCAGGCATTGTGGGAGTGTAACTGGTGCGGAGAAAGACCTTCCTTGATCAATGCCTCAAGATCCGTTGCTCCAATTTTCTCTTTTGTTCGTCAGCTTGGTGAGAGTTACTGGGAAGAGGTACGATGCAAATATTATAATGAGATGTATCAGATGTTTGTGTGTCTGTACCAAGAAAACGTAAGAAAAAATGGACAAAATGAGCATGATTTGGAAGTGGTTGCCATCAATCTATCACACTTTGCTGCAAATCTGCTCACACGCATCAGTTTGCGCTTCGCGGAGGGTCAATAGGATGCGCTAGCGAGGAGATACGTGTATTGCAATGAGATGTATACACCACTGTGCATCACTTTGCCTTCTGTCTTTGCGTGTCCAACAAGTCTGAGGTGACTTAAACCCCCTCTGATTCTGCACCAGCTGTGACACAGCACGAACTAGAACATTTTACAATGTTTATGTATTGATACATTGGGGCCAATTCTTGTAGCTTCGATAAATTGCTGCCACCTCGAACGGTTTGGTATGACCCCATTGAACGGTTTGTCATTTGTGTTATCACTGTGTAGCGCACTTATGTGTGCATATATGGCAGCAACGGTATGTGTGGTGCTTTACCTGCGGCTCACAGGAGGCCAGAACCTCCGCTGCTGGGAGCCTGGTGTGTACTGATCCATTTGTTGACAGTGCCTCCACCTGCATGGGATCCTAGCAGTGTGGGATAACCCCGTGCAGGACACCATATAAGTAATACACACTAGTATAGTATAACAAGTTTACTAATACATAAGCATAACGATAATAGTAATAATAGAACCACTCAGGCCTCGCAGGGCCGCAACCCCATACCATGCCCCCAATACCGTGTCCACACCCCGATGGGGTTCACCCCAAAGTACTGCTGTGCTGTGCACTAATGTGTGTACAGTTGGTGCACTTGGAGTACCTGCCCAGGTACTGACAGGGTCGCTGACACCCTGCACACGCACACCCTACCCTTCTGCTGTCCCAACTCTGACTGGCGTGACTGCCAAAATGCGAAATGTATGTTTCCTTCTGGCAGGGAATCCTGGCAGCCTCATTGGTTGTTGTGTGCCACCTAACTACAGCTCCTTGGGCTGCTGGCGGTTGCAGTTCCCCCTGCAGAATACTATTCCCTAACTGGCCACCGTACATTCTGCCCTGCGCATGCGCTGGATCTCACGCATGCGTGAAGCACCTAAAATGGCAACGCACTTACCGGCAAAATCCCATCTCACCACCCTTGGGTTAGCTGGATGAAATTGGTGAGTTGCTCACTTGGTGAGTGCCTCGATGTTCTCATCAGAGCTACTAGAATTGGGTGATTTTAAAAAAATGAGCGTTCGAGCTCTTTTTCAGCTGCCGCTTGGCGTGTTTGAGCCGCAGCGCTACCGCTCGGGGAGATGCACTTCCCGTACGAGTTTGGCAGGTCATCGTAGCTTTCTGAATAGCAACCTTGCCAAATCATAGGGGAAGTGCTCAAAAAGCTTGAGAAGCTAGTTATCGAAGCTACTAAAATAGGCCCCATAACATCCTTTCTGTCAATGTACATATTGTTTCTCCCTTTATAGCTGCGTCAAAAAATATCACCAGGTCTAAGGCCTCTGCTTACCAATCTGACCCACATGTAAGAAACATGATCAACAAGGCGCTTTTACACACGCAGGACTAAACACGGTGCAGTATATCAAATCAATCGATATGCCTTGAAACACAGATCTCTTAGGGAAAATAAGACACAACTCTTATGTAATAGCACCATGAAGATCCCTCTGGTCCCGCAACATTTAGGGAGGACACGTGAAAGATTTAGTAACAATGTTCTAGATTTAAAATCCTGAATGGTTAATAAAAATGCTTTTGCAAAGGTTTCCGTGTTTAGAAAGTTATCCATAGTTGTTAACCAGCTGCAAAGTCAGATACGTTCACAGAGACAAAAAGAGCACCGTACTGTGCAAACTTAAACAAAGTTTTGGAGAGAATATGTTAGACTGTTAGTTATGTAGAGTGGTTCTTCTGCCTTCCCGTGAAACATTGCCTTGATAATTACCTCGTCAATAGCATATAAAAGAAAGGTTAATTTGATAGATGAAATGTCATCTTTCAGCTCCATGAACTATGTAAAGATTGAGATGAACAACTTAAATGTTTTGGGGTCACCACTTGATAGCTGAGCGATGTGAGCACTTTCTGTGACTTATATTATAATAATGGTTCACCGTTGAATGTGGCAAAATGAAGATATATCACGGAACTAATCAGACTATATATTACTTCTTGAGCTAAAATTGCCACAAATCAGTATTACTGAATTACATGGTCCAGGTTGAACATTGGTCTTTTCAGAAAGTACTGACCCATTATGCAATAATTTTTTTGGGAAGAGCCATAAGATTTAATACAGCCCAATGTTTCATAAGTGACACAGATTTTAACTGGATGAAATGCGAATATATATTATGATTAAAGAAGTTACCAAAAAAAAGAGAAACAGAACACATAAAAAGTCATACTCTCCATGAATGATAGTATTCAAATCTTTTAGTTACGTCTCCAACATAATTATTTTCTAAAGATCTAGATACATAAAAAATAAAATAAAAAGAACTTCTGGAACTATAAGATTTCAAAACAGTGCAGACATTTAAAAACATCATATTTACATGTAGTTAGCCACTCATGTTGGATTGTATACATGTGTTGCTTGTACAAAAGGTGCGGATATTGTGAAAAAGGTTTTTACATGAATGTACTATATAATAATAATAATAATAAAAATAATAATAATACCGTCTGCAATACTTGACCTGAAAATCCCATATTGTGCACATACAGAAGAATTTTTGTAGCAGCTGTGATTACAGTTTGCAAATGGTCCTGTCCCTTTCTTACTTGGCCACACACATATTTATCTATTAATAGCACTGCTAATTCTTTTCAAACATCCCGAATTACAAGTGCATGATGCTCAGTCAGGTTCACTTAAACAATTAAACATTCAGGAACACTATTAATTAAGGATTATTCAGGTAAATAAGTAAAAGTACTATAGTTAATAACATCAAACATTAAATACATTTTTTCTCAAAGACAACGTATGTGAGGGAAACTAAGGGAGTAATTCTATCTGCTCCGAAGAGGCCATTCAGGATGTTTTTGGCTAAGTCTACTCTACTATGCAGTGTGTGGACTAAGCAGCAGAATCCTGAACTGCCCCCTCAACTCCTCGCTGTGCAAAGGTACTAGAAAAGGTCGACAGTGCTCTGCTCCAACTGGTATAGAACTTCTAAAAGAACCTTCGGATTGCTCCCGAACTACAAACAGCTGAACGGGCTCCAGCAGCACTTTTATTTAATTTCACTGCTAATGTTCTTGGAAATATGCAAATTTCTTGAAAAATTCAAGAACATTTTTGCAAATTGAGCTGCTCACAAGTTTAGTGCGGAGCGCTGGTTGGGACGGCCACGCAGAAAGTGATTTCGCAGAAACATGTTTTTATTGTATTGTATGTCTTTAGTTATATAGCGCCATAAATATACATAGCGCTTCACAGTAGTAATACATGTTGTAATCATATAAATAACAAATAATATAAATAACAGGTCATGGGAATAAGTGCTTCAGACATAAGAGTAACATTAAGGAAGAGGAGTCCCTGCTCCGAGGAGCTTACAATCTAATTGGTAGGTAGGGAGAACGTACAGAGACAGTAAGAGGGAATTCTAGTAAGTGCGTCTGCAGGGGGCCAAGCTTTATGTATCATGTGTCCAGGATTATCCACAGTGATTAAAGCACAGTGCTTTATTAACACAATTTTGTCCAACAAGAACTATCTCGAATTATTGTTGCTGATTCACTAATGGCCCAAAGTTTATTGTCATAAGGACATTGACATTTCCACGAAAGGTAGCCAGGCACGCTGGTTAGCAAATAACTTTTTGGTCCAAAAATCTGCCTGCCCATCTCACACTGAAAGGGTCCTACTGTATAGTCTCTTTTCTAATCGTTTTGTTATTAAGGTACTTACAAAACTTTTTAGTGTTGATCCTACTTTCTGTTGCAATCCTTTTTTTATTTTAAATGTTTGCTCATCTGATTGCACTTCGGCAACTTTTGATACATTTCTTATCATTTTGATACGATGCCCCCATCCCTTCTGACTTTAAGAATTTAAATGCCTGCGTCTTCCTTTCCATTTCCTTCCCTATCAGTTTATTTAGCCACATTTGAATGTTTATGCACTTTCACATATCACATCATTGATATGATATAATTTGTAATACTTTTGGATATACAGCTGAACCCGTTATAACACGGCGCTCGGGGTCCACATAATGAGACTGCGTTATAATCGGGATCGCGAAATGGCCGCCGAGGACTTACCTGGCATCTGCAGCTCTCTCTTCTCTGCAGCTCTTTCCTTTCTCTTTCCTTTCTCCCTGCTTCATCAGGCTGTGGCCATGTGTGCGGCACACATGTCCAAGGTTTTGTTTATAACATTCAATGCTTTATTGCTAACAGACACACACACATAGTGTGTGTGTGTGTGTGTGTGTGTGTGTGTGTGTGTGTGTGTGTGTGTGTGTGTGTGTGTGTGTGTGTGTGTGTGTGTGTGTGTGTGTGTGTGTGTGTGTGTGTGTGTGTGTGTGTGTGTGTGTGTGTGTGTGTGTGTGTGTGTGTGATAAAGCATTGAATGTTATATATAAAAAAAAAACCTTGGACATGTGCGCTGTGCACGTGGACGCAGCCCGATGAAGCAGGGAGAGAGGAGAGATCTGGAGATGCCGGGTAAGTCAGACCGTGTTATAAGCGATCCGCGTTGTAGCGGATATAACGGGGTTGAGCTGTGCTTTTTATATTTATGCAATATACATCTCAGTGTATACACATCTTTGTGTATATTGTACATGTATCTTATACACTGAAAATTTGTTGATTAGGACACATTTTTTGAAGCACACTTTTTTCTCTACTTCACAAACTGTAAAACAACAACTTGTAGATTTACTTGGACATCCAGGTGGCAGTGATAATTATTCTCTGTGCAACAGGTTTTTGTTTAATTTTCTACGATATTCACAATGTCAGTGCAACTGGTCACACAGAACAAAGGAGCACTCACAATTCCAAGTAGAAATCAGTTGATCCTGCCATGAGTGCACATCTGGTTGATATAGTACACAATTCAAAAATCGAAATCCAGCTCACCAGTGGACTTGTGAAGAAAGTTATTCACATTTATTTACATAACAAAGAGCAATTCATCAACGTTTTGGTCCCCATATGGAGCGAAACGTTGAAGAATTGAATTGATTATGTAAATACATTTTAATAACTTTCTTCACAAGTTCTGTGGATGCCGGATTTCAAGTTTTGAATTGTACAGTATAACTATTCTTGAGAATAATGAGTTTTGTGTGTTTTTTATTTATGACCTTTTGGACAGTTTGTTGTGAATGAGATTGTTACATGAAAGTGTTTTGCAATTTGTGATATTCTATTAAACGCATTTGTTTTCAAGTGGCAATAATGTGAGAGTTGAAGTAATATTCAGTATTGACATTTTTGTTTGACTTGAAGACCGCGCTTGATCATTGTGACAGACAATACCCGCGTTTCTCGACAACTTTGATGCCGGTGCATCGTCTGTCAGTGGAAACTACAGTAAGCTTATTTATTGGTTTGTATATTAGCACACAATAGTGTGAGAATGAATTGGCCAAACATTACCATTTTAACTGAAGTATGAGAATAATAGTACAATTTGCTGACAAAAGCCAAAACTGTATGTTTGAAATGTTTTCTTTTTGCCCGTGTTTCACTCCATGTTATGAATCTTTGTCCTATTAGGTTTAATCGCTCATCCAACAACGCGGTATAAAATATAGCGTTTCCCTAGTTTAATGTTTTGAAGTGACATACACGAAGTTGCACACCAACGCGGAAATTATGTGAGTACAATAATTTATAGTGTTAATTAGTTTAAAAAAAGTATTAGCCTCTTTCAAAAGTTTTTTTGCAGCTGTTTTCAAAATGTAAAAAAACAAAAACTGCGTTTTTGCTCTACCTTTTTTTTTTCTTTAACAATTTCATAAAAGTTCGTAAATGCAAAAAACAGCTGTTTTCACTGCAAATTCTAACTTTGGTGTAACGCTGTGTCCCCCAGCCCTTGGGAGATGTTCCCATTACACTGTGTAGGTTGGTGCATACCTTCTGGCTCACAGTAGATCTGAGTCTCCGCCGATGTTGTTGGGGAAAACAGAACTGGTTTCTGGGGTACATTATAGTTGCTTATCTCTGGGTACACAGCGCTTCCATCTGCCGCAGCCTCCAGATGTATGGAGGCATCCTCCTATGGTAGAAACGGTTACCTTCCCCCCCAGAAAGATTACACTTTAGGCCGGAGGTATATTCAACTGGAACTGGCTAATTGTCCTTCTGTACACACTGTAACACGTGGGCCTCTGCCCATTGCAGTTCACTGTAGGTCTCCAATTCCCGGATGGTCCCTGGAACTACACTATGGATCAAGGGCCCCTGCAGCAGTCCTTACTCTTCCCTGACCCTCTAGCAGGGCCAGGGGAAATGTAATCACTTACTCCCCCCTACGGGGAGAGGACCAGGGTATGCCAGTGCACAGCAATCCTGTGTGTTACCTGTCTCTCTCAACGGTAGAGACACTACTAAATTTGGTATTGAAACCCCTTAAGTACAGTAGGGGGAAGGTACCAGGTCTGAACCCACTGTTGGGCAGTACACAGACCTAGTCCCACCTCCTCCATTGTCACTCAAGGGAGCTGCCTGTGTGGGGAAACCCGATAATTGGTCCTGACACTGACTGCTCTTACCAGGGCTTGCATGTCAGGGAATGCAGACTGGTAGCCAAAACCTGGCATGGCTACACTGGCAAGTTTTTTTTTTTCCATATCTCTAGCCTCAATTGTATATGCTCTAACATTTAGGTACTCTCCTTATTCCATTTTACAGGTTTTAGTGAAATTGCATCAATTAAGTACAGTACTGTATATCCCATAATGTTATGCTTAACAACAACAAATATTAATATAAAGTTACAGTAATATTAAATCATGCAATTTTTTCTCTGAAAAGGTCATTAGCTTGTTGGGGAACACATATATCGGAAATCAATCCAACTTCGTATGTACAATAGTGAAACTAAATATGAGGCCATTATCTTCATTTCTGCTCCTTTTTGTGGGAAAGACAAATGTTGTAACAATAAATAGGTTTAACGAAGCACATTATTTCCTGGAAAGGATGAGAAAGGTACGTGTTTCATATATCAGAAGTCATTAAAATAGAATATTCTTAACTACAGTTTGCCTCCATTCTTTTTTTTTAAAGAACGGTTTTGAAATTTGAAACTTGATTATGTTACATTAATTTCTGAGTAATTATAAATGTCCTAATCCCTGGTGTATATTGTATGATCTAATTCCAATAAATGGTAACAGTTTTATGTAGGAAGAGTCTGGAAGCGATAGTCATTCTAATGGTTATGGGGCGATGGCCGGAATAGAAGTTTGTTTTGATGCACTGCTCCATTTTCTACGTGAATTTGCATCAAATGTAACAACGTTTCCTACTTCTGTCACAAATTAACCAGAAAGGTTTACACCACTTCAGACGTTGTGTTTTTCTTACTGAAATACAAGATAAAAACGTATGCACCAAGACACCGAGTTTGATACATAGATTCTCAATACAGATGTACACACACTGACCAGTATCTCTCTACTATTTGTCCCCTCTATACTAGTATGCTAGCAGCTAGACAATCTTGTCAAGCAGGCCTTTACCTCACCATAAGGTGGGACCCAAACGCCCAACTTCCGCTCAAAAGTTAGGGGAGAAGAGTTTGAGAGGGGGGGAGAGAGAAAGAAGGGGGGATGGGAAGAGAGGGAGGTGGGGGTAGAGTGAGAGAGGGGAGGTGGGGGAGGGTGAGAGGGAGAAATAGGGGGAGAGTGAGGGGGATGGGAGAAATGTGAGAGAGGAAGGAGGTGGGGAAGAGTGGGAGGAGAGAATAGGCAGAGACATGGCAAGAGAGAGGGGGACTAGGGGGAGAAGAGTGAGAGAGGGGCAGGGGAGTAGGAGGAGAGGAAGAGTGAAAGAGGGTGGAGGGAGGGGAGTGAGAAAGCAGAAGGTGGAAGAATGAGAGGGGGAGGGGGAGGAGGAAGAGTGAGAGAGGACAGGTAGGGGCGAGAGAAGGGAGGGGGAATAGTGGGAGAGGGTGGGGGGTGAAATTAAGTGTTGTGGGAGTAGGAGGGGGAAAAGTGAGAGGAGGAGTGTATTGTATTGTATGTCTTTATTTATATAGCGCCATAAATGTACATAGCGCTTCACAGTAGTAATACATATCATATAAATAACAAATAATATAAATAACAGGTCATGGGAATAAGTGCTTCAGACATAAAAGTAACATTAAGGAAGAGGAGTCCCTGCTCCGAGGAGCTTACAATCTAATTGGTAGGTAGGGAGAACGTACAGAGACAGTAGGAGGGAGTTCTGGTAAGTGCGTGTGCAGGGGGCCAAGCTTTATGTATCATGTGTTCAGGATTATCCACAGTGCTATTCATATGCTTCTTTAAGCAGATGTGTCTTAAGGTGGGTCTTAAAGGTGGATAGAGAGGGTGCTAGTCGGGTACTGAGGGGAAGGGCATTCCAGAGGTGTGGGGCAGAAAGTGAGAAAGGTTTAAGGCGGGAGAGGGCTTTAGATACAAAGGGGGTAGAAAGAAGACATCCTTGAGAAGAACGCAAGAGTCGGGATGGTGCATAGCGAGAAATTAGGGCTGAGATGTAAGGAGGGGCAGAAGAGTGTAAAGCTTTAAAAGTGAGGAGGAGAATGGAGTGTGTGATACGGGATTTGATAGGAAGCCAGGAGAGGGATTTCAGGAGGGGAGATGCGGAGACAGATTTAGTAAAGAGTAGAGTGATTCTGGCAGCAGTGTTTACGATAGATTGTAGGGGAGACAGGTGAGAGGCAGGAAGGCCGGACAGCAGGAGGTTGCAGTAATTGAGACGTGAGAAAATGAGGGCCTGAGTATATTGCGGAGGAAAAAGCAACAAGTTTTAGAAACGTTTTGAATATGATAGGAGAATGAGAGAGAGGAATCAAGTGTAACCCCTAGGCAGCGTGCTTGGGCTACTGGGTGAATGATCGTATTTCCAATAGTGATTTGGAAGGAGGTAGTAGGGCCAGGTTTGGGAGGAAGTATAAGGAGCTCTGTTTTTGCCATGTTAAGTTTCAGTCAGCGGATGGCCATCCAGGTTGATATTCCAGAGAGGCATTCAGAAACTTTGGTCTGTATAGCAGGTGTAAGGTCAGGGGTTGAAATGTAAATTTGTGTGTCGTCAGCATAGAGGTGATATTTAAACCCAAGAGATGTGATTAGGTCACCTAGAGAGTGTGTGTACAGAGAAAAGAGAAGAGGTCCCAGGACAGAGCCCTGGGGTACCCCCACAGAGAGATCAATAGAGGAGGAGGAGGTGTTAGCAGAAGAGACACTGAAAGTACGATGGGAGAGGTAGGATGTGATCCAGGATAGAGCTTTGTTCCGAATACCAAGAGTATGGAGAATGTGAAGGAGAAGAGGGTGGTCCACGGTGTCGAATACTGCAGAGAGGTCGAGTTAAATGAGCAGAGTGTAATGACCTCTGTCTTTGGCAGTGAGTGGGGAAGTGATAGGGGGAAGAGTGTGAGAGAAGGGGGACATGGGAAGCATGAGATGGGGCAAGGAGAGGAAGAGTGAAAAAGGTCAGATTGGTAAGAATCCAAACTAATTCAATTGGCATATCTGAAATATATTGCTGTTGCATGCTCAAACCTCCCTTCAAATAAATTAGGGAGAGAGGATGTGCTGAAAAAGGAACACATCTGACGTGTCCTTGGAGATATGCTAATGGCTATGAAAAGTATTTTTAAATGAGTCCCTGTCACGGGAGACCAGGACTAACAACGAACACACCAGGAATCAACTCGCAAGACAGAACTACAGAGTTAATAAAAAGTTAATTTATTGGTAAAAGATAACCGTATCTGTCAATACAAAAATACACTCCCAACTGGGGTAACTGGGGAATTCCCTGCAGGTCTAGGTGCAGGGAGATCCGTGAGGAGATCTTCCCCGTTCTTCTCCCACACACTATCCCACGGGTTTTGGATTGGTGGAACCAGCACAGCAACAGCGACATCTTCAGGTTCTGTTCAGCAACCTATTCACTCTAAACTCCCTCCCTATATTTATTACCCCATGACATAAAATGGTCACATTTTAGGGAGGGACATTGGCAGTTGCTTCCAATATGACCCTGCGCCTGATTGGTGGGTTAACATGTAACTCACCAAAAGAGTTACATGAAAAATGTTACATGGAAAGGTCACTGAAAACTTGCAACATTTCCAGCTGAACACAAATGTAACCCCTGCTCCTTAAAGTGCTGAAACGAGGCTACTTGATACAGAGATATCATAATACACATTTATTATTGACAGGTAGGGGTAATGACGGGCTTGACCTTTATTAAAAGCAGTCCCATTTATCCCTACCATCACAGTCCCATCCCACACATCCTGAAAGGCTGCCTATCAGAACTATATTGTCTTGACAAGCCTAAGGCACCTACGTTAGTGGGCTGGATGTTGAGCGCTCCAGGTGCACTCCTGTTTCAATTGAGGCATCTCTCCCTAATTTATTTGGAAGGGGGTTTGAGGATATATATACACAAACTACAGACTATTAAAACGGAAATATCCTCCCTTGCTCCCCCACCTTCTCTTCCCCTTCCCTCCCCTGTCTTCTCTTCCCCCCCCTTCCCCTCCCCCCCCCCTCCCCTTCCCTCCCCTGCCTTCTCTATCATCCCCTGTCTTCTCTTCCTTTCCCTTCCCTCCTCCCCTTCACTCCCTTCCCAGTTGCTCCCCACCTTCTCTTGATTGCCCTCCCCCAGACTTTTCGTCCTTCCTCTTCCCTCCCTTACCTTCTCTTCCTTCCCATTCCCTCCCCCAGCCTTCTTTTCCTTCCTTTTCCCTCCCCCAGCTTCTCTTCCTTCCCCTTCCCCCCCTCTCCTCTTCCTCCTCCTTCTCATATTTCAGGTATACATATTGAATCCGAGTTCAGAGTCTTAAAAATCTGACCACAGATTGTGAATCCATTCTGCGGATATGCTAAAATCCAGAATCCGCAGGACGGTTTCTCAGTGAGAGAAACAAATGTGTGTGGAATGGATTTAATGGTGTATTTGGATATACAGTACTGTATCCACTGTCATTTTTTATTACCCAATCCGCAAGTGATCTGATTTGGTCTTGAAAATCTGGGCCCAGTCCGTCATCTCTAGTGAGCAGTCCTGTCTCTACTCTCTCTTAGTATATCAGTTAACCAGTTCCAACTGGCTTAAAACTGTTAGCTTATCTGTGTTGGGTATATAATTCAGACTTACCTTGGGGTTGGTGTCAGGTCGGGCCCGGTGGCTGTGTGGGGCTGGTGGCTGCGGAGGGGGCAGTGCATGCGGAGGGGGTGAAGTGGATGTGGAGGGGGAGCAGTGGCTGCGGACGGGTGGCTGTGGAGGGGGGTCAGTGGCTGCGGAGGGGGGGTAGTGGATGCAGAGGGAGGGCAGTGGATGCAGAGGGAGGGCAGTGGATGCGGAGGGGGGGCAGTGGATGCGGAGGGAGGGAAGTGGATGTGCAGGGGAGCAGTGGCTGCGGACGGGTGGCTGTGGAGGGGGGGCAGTGGCTGCGGAGGGGGGGCAGTGGATGCGGAGGGGGGGCAGTGGATGCAGAAGGGGGGCAGTGGCTGTGGACAGGTGGCTTTGGAAGGGGGTTTGGAAAAATACCCGGGCGCTGTCTCTGTACGATATATATAGGATTGTTAGTAAACAAAAATGAAACGAAAAATAAGAAGGGTATAGTACAGCCTTTAGATTTCCTTTGTGGTGCCCTTCTGTGTCTCGAAACCCCAGCAGGACCTATCCAGGACCCTTAATGGCAATGGAACACAAAAAGATGGGGGAGCACAGTGTGAGGAAGAGTATGTGTTTTAGGGAAGGTATATCTTCTTTCACTGGTAATCAATATGGTGAGATCACCTCAATTGATTCATCAGCTGTAGGATAAACTTGATGGGTGGGAGAAATATATACATATAAATGTATATGAAAATGGGTATATAACTCACACGGCCTTGTGTAAGTTCTATTACGTCAAGGTTTCTTTAACTCTCGGCTTTTTTTCAAAGATTCAAAGAGCCTGAGGAAGCCCTGCACAGGGCGAAACGCGTAGCTCATTACCTTGGACAGTTGCAGCCACCATAGAGGAGCCAGAAGTGACGTCGCAGCTCTCAATCCGGACGCGGAGAAAGAGATTACCTACCACCCACCACTGAGCGACTCCCTGTGTCTTTTAAGCGCTTTTTTAGTGCTCTATTGCTTTTATCATAAGTTTTAATCATTTTGTTTTTGTGCATCACTTTTAGTTTGTTTTGCTTATTTAAAATAAAGCTTTTCTACGTCCTGGCCACCCATTGCACCCTGTGGTTCATATCCCATTATTGCATCTATGCTGGACATAAGGAAGACAGAAGGACTCCGAAATTGATAAAGGAAGCCAAAGAAACCTATATCAGTGTGTACTCACACTGGTCCGTGTGAGTATTTGAATCTATTTTTATTTGATATCCCCCTTTCCCCTCCCATCCTATTGCCAAGTGAAAACCAAGATACCACGAGAGGATAACACTCACATTAGCCCGTGTGAGTGATAGATATTATCTTTTATTATTCTCACAATACCTCCCTGCATCACAGTTGTCGTTTGCATTTGTACCGATTTAACTGCTTTTCTTTTTCTGTGAGAGGGAGACCTCTAGAAAGAAGAAGTTACCTCTGTGGTGAGGAACACCCAAGAACCCACGAGAGTTAAAGAAAAACAGAACAACAACCTACACCATAAGAAAAAGCCAAGAGTTAAAGAAACCTTGATGTAATAGAACCTACACAAGGCCGTGTGAGTTATATACCCATTGAGGTGATCTCACCATATTGATCACCAGTGAAAGAAGATATACCTTCCCTAAAACACATACTCTTCCTCACACTGTGCTCCCCCATCTTTTTGTGTTCCATGGCTGTGGAAGGGGGGCAGTGGCTGCAGAGGGGGGCTGGCTGTGGAGGGGGGGCAGTGGCCGTGGAGGGAGGGCAGTGGATGCGGAGGGGGGCTGTGGCTGCGGAGGGAGGGCAGTGGATGCAGAGGGGGAGCGGTGGAAGCGGAGGGGGGGCGGTGGATGTGGAGGAAGGGCGGTGGATGTGGAGGAAGGGCAGTAGAAGCGGACGGGTGGCTATGGAGGGGGGCAGTGGCTGCGGAGGGGGGCTGTGGAGGGAGGGCAGTGGATGTGGAGGGGGAGCAGTGGATGTGGAGGGCCGGCGGCCGGTCAGAGCAGTAGCCGCCATGTCCGTCTCTCCCCCACTGCAGGCTTCTCTCTCCCGGTCTGTCCCACACTGAGGTGTCTAATGCTGATGCACAGGGCTGCCAAAAGAAATCGTGGAGCCCAGGACAAACATTTTAAGCAGCCCCCCCACCCTGTGTCAGCGGAATTGCGAAAAGCCCCTCCCCTCCCCCCCCCCACGAGCCCTCTCTTTCCCCCCTCTTCCCATGTATTTCTCTCCCTTCCGTCTCACCCCCTCTTACTCTCCCGCCTCGCATGTATTTCTCTCCCTTCCGTCTCACTCTTACTCCCTCTTATCCTCACTCACACCCTCTCTCCTTTCCCTCCGTCAATTATCCCACGCTCACTCATTTCCTCCCCCCTCACAACATATATACCAAAAAACTTCCCACCCCCAAATACATACAAAAAAATCCCCACCCCCCAAATATATACAACCTACCCCACCCCCCCAAATGCATACAAAAAAACACCTACCCAATACTGTACATATAAAAAACCCAATACATATAACCCCACATACATACATACATACATATATACACACACACATGGCCTGGTTCCCCTCTGGGCTCCCCATGTTCCCTCACCTCCCGATCCGCGCGGAGGGGCAAGGGAGCATCCGGCGGTAGCGGGTGATTGGGGGGAGGCTGAGAAAGGTGCCGGTAGCTGTGGAGAGTAGTGGCAGGCATCGCGGGCTGATAGCCGAGGTGACCAGGCCACCAGAGGTCCATGGCGGTTCCCTTCACAGGGCGCCGCCATTTTGTTCTGATTGCGCATGTGCGAGGGTTGCGCATGCGCAGTGCGGGCGCGACAACGGCGGCCATTGCCAGAAGCCTCCGAAGGGGAACTACAAGCCCCATCATGCATAGGGGCAGGTTGGGTCACATGCAGCCACACAGCCAATAGGGCAGCAGCTTCCCTTGCAGGGGGAGTCACACCAGTCAAATCTGGAACATCAGAGGGTGAGGGTGTAGGTGCAGGGAGTCAGTAGGCCCCTGCATTAGTCCAGAGACCCCATTAGGCCCCGACTCATTATAGTTTGTGGTTGCTTCAGGGAAGGCCCCTTAGATAGGGACGCTTCCCCAATTACTGGCTACTGTCAGGGACACAGTGAAGATGCCGCACGTGGATTGCGGCCTATGGTCTGAGAGCAGACTACCTTCCTGTGAGAGACTGCAAGGTGATATTATCCACGCCTGAATTCACCCCACGCGGAGGCGGACGCCATCATGGATGAAAATGTCGGATCAGACGGATCTTCTGTGTTAATCTGCATCACCCGGGTGCTGGAGCTCATGGGCAGGTACCCAACTAAGTGCACCAACACTTCACGGGATAGCGCTATCTCCTACACTTTGGATGGGCCTGACATTGGGGGAAACGTACATCAGGGTATTAGTGCCTGGCACCCAATGTACTTTGGGGACACTCATTGGTGGTATCAGTTTGGGGCCTATCATACTGTGGGTACTGGGTACCGTTTATATAGTGTTCAGTTATGGTTATTATTATATACGTGAGTGTGTATCATTGGTATTGTTCCTGCAAGGGGCTTATCCCACTCAGTTGGGATCCCTTCCAGGTGGAGGCGCTGTCACCAGATGAATCAGGTGCATCCCAGGCTCCCAATGGTGGAGGTTCAGGCCTCCTGGGAGCCACAGGTAACGCACCACATGCACAGTACCCACCATATTTCCCATAGGGTGGGAGAAAGTGCGTTACACACACATCATATAAAAAAACAACCCTCCCTAAAACATATAAAAAATACACCAACCCATATAAAAATACCCCCAAGACCCCCAATACATATACAAATTCCCCCAAGTCCCCCAATACATATAAAAAGACCCCCAACCCCAAATATATATAAAAAAAAGACACCCACCCCCAAGCACCAATACATATTAAAAAGACCTCCAGCTCCCCAAAACATATTTAAAAAATTCGCCCAAGCCCCCAATACATATAAAAATTCCCCCAAGCCCCCAATACATATAAAAATATCTCCAAGCCCCCAATCAATCTAAAAATTCCCCCAAGCTCTCCAAGACATATAAAAATACCCCCAAGCCCCCAATACATAAAAAAATTCCCCCAAGTCTCAAAATACATATAAAAAAGACCCCACCCCCAATACATATTATAAAGACCCCCCAATACATATAAAAAAGACCCCAAGCTCCCCAATACATATTTTAAAAAAGCTCACCCCAATATATATATAAAAAAGACTCCCACCCCAATACATATTATAAAGACCCCCCAATACATATTAAAAAGACCCCCACCCACCAAAACATATTAAAAAGACCCCAAGCTCCCCAATACATATTTTAAAAAAGCCCACCCCAATATATATGTAACGGGTTTTGTGAACTGGCCTGACCCACCCAATCTCACATTGGCCCCTGTGGTCTAACCGGTCCCCATTACAGTGTGATAGTGTCTGGTGGTGCACCTGTTGGCAACAGGACTCCTGAGTCTCCCGCATGATGGTGTGTGGGGAGGACCCGTCCAGACAGGCAGCTGAGGTAGTGTGCTGAGTCCTACCTAGTTCCACCTCATCAGGGTCCCTTCGGTCACTTGGGGATGGTCCTGGCGAGGAACTCCTCTGTGGTGCTCCTCTCTGTACAATCACTCCACACATGTACACGAGAGGGTTTGTAATTAAGAGCATCTTTATTGCTTGAGGTGGGCTAGCTGCCCCTCGCAGTAGTTTCTCTAGCCACTCATCCTCATTCAGTGCTTCCCTTTGAAAGGTGTAATTCTCCTTAAATTAGGGATTCCCTATCCCAGCCGGGATGTCTTTACCCTGTGCCAGGTCCCTGGACACAGTCTTCCTGTTCAGCTACTATAACATAACTCTTACAGACTACTCAGAACCACGCAGGACACAGAACTCCTCCTCCACTTAGCAGAACTAACTTTTAGACACAGTGCTGTGCCTTATGTACACTCTGGAAGCTGACACACCTCTGACATCACTAACCATGGAGTCAGAGCCTGTGACCACTCCCATCCATACACAGGGCACCCCACCAGGGTGTGAGGGCAAACCTCCATAATTACTGCTGGCATGCCCACAACTTACCAGGCCTTACTGTCAGCAGGAGAGATGACTGTAGCCATTTTACATGCCCGCTACATATATAAAAAAGACTCCCACCCCAATACATATTAAAAAAGACTCCCACAATACATATATAAAGAAAAGACTTACCTTGTGGATGATCAGACCAGGTCCAGTGGATGTGGGGGCCCGGCGGCTGGCACTGCAACTTGGGCTCGACCTCTGGCCAGGCTGCCGGTGATCTCGCGTCCGCACCCCGACTCTCCCCTCTGTAGCAGCCTGCATGCGTCTATCCCTCTGTCCCACGATGAGTTTCTGACAGGCCTCCCACTCATGCTGTCGCGTGCCGGAAGCAGAGAGCTCTGACGTGGGACAGAGAGATAGAGTCATGCAGGCTCATGCTAAGGGATAGCCGGGGCCCGGCCGCGAGAGGACCGTCAGACTCACCGGGCCCGGGACGCCAACCCTGGCAGACCTATCCTGTTGACGGCCCTGTTGACGGACACCTGGCAACCCTAGCAGTGAGTCAAAATCATCTTTAAGATGGACTGTTCATGTATGTTTATAGATTTAAGAATTAACTCCTCCCTCTATCTCTATCTAACTCGATCTCTCTCTCGATCTCAAAGTGTGTGTGTGTGTGTGTGTGTGTGTGTGTGTGTGTGTGTGTGTTCCTCTGCATGTATTAAATGTTAGCCACACTCTATGCTTTAAGAAAATTATAACTTCTCCTTTAATTAACAAAGCATCTAGAAGTAATCTTTATGAGAACAATTAATGTAGAAAGAAACTGAAGCTTGGCTCAAAATCTTTGATTGTATTGACAAATACAGCTACAGTATATTGTTTTCAATAGCATAATACAAATGTTGACAACACTTTTCACACTGTGTTGAGCTGAAAGTTCCTTTAAGCCTGACACCCCAAGCTGTGTTATCAGTGCACCTGTATATTTATGCAGACATGAGTGATTGCCACAGCAAACCTTCGTACCTACTGTATAACTATATGTATGTGAGAAGGCTCCACAGATGCTTCTCTGGGAAAAATACAATGCACATAAGTGGTTAAAACCTAAGAACCCAGATCATTAAAAATCCATTTTTGACATCCTGCCCATTACTACATCTTTCTCCAGACCTGTCACCCGTTCCATTTATGCAGTTAGCTTTCTTATAATGAATGAATTGGCATTTCATTACCTTATTATCCTATAAAGCAAAATGCATACTCAATAACATTAAAGGTAATTTCTCATAAAGACACGTTATTGATCTGGGTGCTACCTGTAAGCATTAAAAATTGCAGCCGGCACCAAAAGTCATTCACATCTAGGCCTGAAGAATTAAAGAAGAATTACATTTGACAGCAGTAAATTCACACAGCCACAATCTGAGCGGCAATTTATATGCAAAATGAAATGCTTTATGAAAATTTCCTCTATTTTCTCATGGAGATTTGGGGAACAGATTCCACTAGATGCTTCTATTGCTAATATTGCTCTACTTAAATATTATACTGCAGCAACAGTGGTGTCTCTTTGATGTATAAATAATCAAGTTAAATGATGTGCAGCTGGAGACTGGTTCTCCTCCATTCTTATTTCACAAAGTAATTTCTACCCTAGAGGGTCAAATTTCCCTGACAAATTCTTAATTACTGTGTTGCAACAGAAGCAGAATCTATTTGTGAATAAATCTTGGGCATTCCCATGTGACAAGTAACTAGTATTTCCAACCCTGCCACTTGGCCTGTTCACTGAACTCCATAATTACATAATACTTTTGATGCTGTTACATTTGAAGTCTTAATCCATTTAATTTTGTATGAGTTTAATTTGTATTTTAAAAGGGGGATGTTGGTCGTGAAAGACCACTGCTTACTTAATAACAATTAACATTCTACTCACTGCAGTAATAAAGATGAAAAATTACACGTATGGCATTCATAACCTTATTGCTGTTTTATTAAATAAGGGATTCAAGTGAATGTTAAAGGTTATTTAATATTTGTTGCTAATTATTATCTCAAGTAATCAGTTCCCTTTGTATTTAATATGGTATTAAACACCTATTGTTTGGGAGCATGATGCTGCTTTTGACTTTTTAGCATCATTAATTGTGGAATTAAGTTAACAAGCCCTACCAAAAATAGGTTCAGTATGTTTCCTGAATGATTAGCATTAGGAAAATATGCCTTTGCAATGAACAATCGTATAGGAAATTACTGCAGTTCATGTTTCTCAGCAGACAACTGGGACATCATCCGGGGTGTAGGCAGGAGGAGAGTGGAACCTAATCCACGGTGCGGAGCATTATCAAGGGTGCGGCAGGAGGGGGTGGGGCCTCAGCCAGGGTGTGGGTGGAAGGGGGTGTGGCCTCATCCAGGGTGCTGGCAGGAGGAGGTGGGGTACCCAGGGTGTGGGAGGGGCATTATCCAGGGTTTTGGCTGGAGTAGGATGGGGCATCATCCAGGGTGCGGGCAGCAGGTGGTATCACCCAGGAGGAGGGGGGTATCACCCAGGAGGAGGGGGGGTATCACCCAGCAGGAGGTGGTAGGGAATCACCCAGGGTGCAGGCAAGAGTGGGATGGAGCATTATCCGGTGTGTGGGCAGGAGGGGGGTGGGGATCACCCAGGGTGCGGGCAGGAGTAGGATGGGGCATCGTCCGGGGTGTGGGCAGGAAGGGGGTGGGACCTCATTCAGGGTTTGGGCGGGAGTGTGATGGGGCATCATCCAGAGTGTGGGCAGGAGGGGGTGGGGTATCACCAGGGTGCGGGCAGGCAGAAAGTGGTGGGGAATCACCCAGGATACAGGCAGAATAACATCCATGTTGGTGGGAGGGGGTGAAATATCATTCAGGGTGTTGGTGGGAGGGGGCAAGATCATCCGGTGTGTGGATGGTAAAATCCTCTGGGGAAGGAGGTAAATCATCCAGTGGCCAGTGAGATCATCTGGGGGTGAGAGGAGAGATCCCGTGGTGGGGTGAAGAGGCTGGTGGGAAGTTCAGAGGTGGGCAAAGGAATGCAGGACCAGGGGGATGGACGGCCAGGTGGTAATTTATTCTCAATAAATGAAAAATATTTTTTTTAAATAGCAATATTAGTAATAATCCCCTCAGGACCGAGCATTACTTGGTCATGAATGCCCTGCCCCGAGGGGATTAGTACTTCAGTATTTACCAGTACAGTATGTGCCAACCTTTTGCCCAATATGCAAAAGTTGCAGTTAAGGTCATCTCTCTAAGGACCAGATTCACACCGCTCTGTTATGTGACTTACCGTGAAGTTATCCTAAGTTAACATCCTGTGATGCTTTAACGTGTATGTTCCAAGGCCAATAGCGTAACTTTAAGTCATGTTTTCATCTGAAAAAGTATTCTAAAAAAGTATTATACCGGCTGTTAGTGATAATGAGATGCAGAAAAGGTGTTCACACAAACAGTGCCTATTCACAGAGGTCGGTTATGAGTAACGTAGGGACGTTATATTAGTGATGTCATACCTACAAGTATGAGAGGGAGAGAAGGAAATGTGCTCATTTGTAAATGCAAAGTATATTTAAATGATTCCTATTGGCATATTTCCCAGATATCTCAGGTTTGTTCCCCAGTGTCTCTCCACATATTGTATGAAGGAGTGTTTGGGGAGGTATAAAAGCCAGCGGGTAATCTAGTAGAATAGACTTTCTCCTCTCCAGCAAATTCCATACTTCCGGATCTGGATGAGGTATGTTACCTTTTGGGAAGACATACTTAACGTGATGTTATTGGGAACTAATGTAATGTTGCGATACAATAACATAATGTTATTAAGCCTTTGCCAATTAGTTAAACAAAGGAATTTGTTTTTGCTAGGAGTTAGCTTTGGCCATACGCATTAACCTCTGGGAAAATAACCTCTCAGACTGATTTAGGTAACGTGACGTTATGACTTAACAAAGCTTTGAGGATTTGGCCCTTCGAACTTACGCAAAGGTTTCTGCAATCTGTAATTAGACGGACACATCCCACTATACAGTATGTACAGATGGAGCAAAACTTTCCGTCATCGGAGCCACAGACTAACAAGCAGACGTCTGTGGCGCCCGTGGCAGGGTCTGGCGCGATGGAGCTGCGCGGGGTGCATGCTTCTGAATGGGACCCCGCCAGCGTTAATTCTCCGGTGCCAAGGCTGTTAGACTTGCTACATCTGCTTGTTGGGAGGAAGTTAGTGGCGGCAGGAGGAGAACTGTGAGTGTAGAGGCCATAAGTGAAGTTTGAAACGGCATTGTTGTACAAGTTGTACCGACCTTTAGAATGCCCTCTGAGAGGTGTCAGTGAGTGAAAAAGGAGTGGTTCCTCTTGTTTTCCTGAATATGGGGGCATCAGCAGGCCTTGTGATCACTGCAGTAATCATCACATGACTCTGAAGGTACAATCTTTGTGGAAACATCACCACAGAACTTACTGTAGTTGTGACACTGAAAATAGCCCATTTGTGTAAAGCATCAACGTTTTCCACATTTTTGGGGTTTTCTGAAACTAATGGCCACATTTTTATGCCAAGCACCTTGACCAGAAACACTTAGGAAGATGTGTGATAATTTGCAATTTATTGTACTACAGTAGCAGTATAATAACAAATGATGTTAGCATAGGTCAGATATTTACTGTAGCACTGACTAACTTCTGGCATACACATAGATTCACTTAAAGAATAATTGTATTTCAATGACGATAGGCACACACACACACACACACACACACACACACACACACACACATATATATATATATATATATATATATATATATATATATATATATATATATATATATATATAGTGGGTGTTGGGTTCTGAGCATACATGAGCATGCAGGCACTTTGTGTGTTTATATATGGACATGTGCCTATTGTATATAGAAATTTCATCCAATGATATCTGAAAAAGAAAATAAATTCCTTCCTGACTCCAAGAATTGGCAATCAGATTACTCCCTGGATCAACATCCTTCCCATGTTTACTTATTTGGTATATCCCTGTATACCTTTCCCTTCTAAAAAGATGTCCAACCTTTTTTTGAACACATCTATTGTATCTGCCATCACAGTCTCCATGGGTAATGAATCCCACATTTTAACTACCCTTACTGTAAAGATCCCTTTCCTTTGTTGCTCATGTAGTTAAATTCTTTGGACAAAGCGTTATAAGCCTGCAGCCACGTCATGGCATGACCAGTATGCAGCCACGTCACGGCATGACCAGTATGCAGCCACATCATGGCATGACCAGTATGCAGCCACGTCACAGCATGATCAGTATGCAGCCACGTCATGGCATGACCAGTATGCAGCCACGTCATGGCATGGCCAGTATGCAGCACGTCACAGCATGACCAGTATGCAGCCACGTCATGGCATGACCACTCTGCAGGTCCTAACACTACCTGTGAAACTCCTCATTTACTTCTGTAACTGAGGGAGAAATGTCCCAACAGACCAGTCTGCCAAAGGTGCATAAAAACAACCTGCTACTTAAAATGTGGGAAGGGGGAGCTATGAAACACGGATTACATGTATCTAAACATATATAATGTATATATGTACATTGAAAGTTTGTGTGTTCACTTGTAGATGAATGTTTGTGTGTTCACTTGTAGATGAAAGTTTGTGTGTTCACTTGTAGATGAACGTTTGTGTGTTCACTTGTAGATGAACGTTTGTGTGTTCACTTGTAGATGAAAGTTTGTGTGTTCACTTGTAGATATAAGTTTGTGTGTTCACTTGTAGATATAAGTTTGTGTGTTCACTTGTTGATATAAGTTTGTGTGTTCACTTGTAGATGAAAGTTTGTGTGTTCACTCTGACCGCAGCATATTGAAGAGGGAACATAATGGATAAATGTGTAGGATATTGTACATCTGAGTGGCACAAAGTCTGTGTAAACTACAATGTAAGTTTTGTAAGCTCATCGGGGCAGGGACTCCTTTCCTAATGATCGTTTTATGTCTTAAACCACTTGTTCTCACAATGCGTTATATTATTACGTTACGTGTCTTACTTCTGTGACGGGCTATGGATGGCACCATATAAACAAAGATATACTGTACATATATGTCACCACTGGTGAACAGAGAATGTGTGCGGGTACACCACTGCACAATATCCCAAATATTTTTGGCATGGCCATTTACGGCTTTTATAACTATCAACACATAATGTAGAACCTTAGAGAACATGCAATAGTTTCTATCTGATCCTTGTTTAAAGGAACTTTGCAGTACAGTAACTATTATAAGGAAGTCATTCTTCTGTCAGCTAACCTTTGAGTGAGAGAAACTTCTGCTGATGTCACTTGGTGAGAACCCCCTTCCAGTTGGGATTGGTGTATGTGGTCTGTCGGCTGCCATTGGGTACATGTGATTTACCAAGCTGCTGTCCTTGCTATTGCAGCTGACCTTGCAAACAGCTTTGACAAAGGTCGGAATGTATTCATTGATCAGCTAGACCAAGCATATGACAGTCTGTGCCTTAATTGAATCCCAAAAGGGGGCAGACTGGGTTATTATTACAGAGACCAGCCGATAGCACTCATTAAAAGCTCCACAGACTGTGTGGTTTACTAATTAGTTTATTATACAGACACCTTGACGATGGGCAAAGTTGTCATTTTGCCCTTTATCGCACTAGGGATATTATTAAAAGTTTAATCAGCCGACACTGACCAAGTTAGCTTGGCAGCTTGAGCATGGCCATTACTGGGGTCACCCCTGTTGTAACAATTCTGACAGGGTCAGAACATGACCTTCCAATAAGAAGAAAGTTACATAAGGTAAAAGTGCACGTGAATGAGACCTTAGAATAAAGGCTCGCTCTGCAGGGATAAGGGAACAGATGGGCTGTAAGGACAGGCTTTCTTTGGGTTTCCTTCACCTACATTGCTTAACATATGTTCTTCCATAGTTGTGCCACCCTCCGTTATCGCTTTGATATGTTCATCAGGACATTGACAAGAATTTGAATAAAACACAAAAACATATTGAATGAAAATCTGCTCATATAATGTCACTGGTTCTTGTTAATGTAGAGATATTCAAATGTTCAGTTGAATAAAATCCTAAACTGGTTTTACATTTTGTAGGAGAGGAGGGGGCTGTTAAACAGCATTCTGCAATTAAATGATGGTAAAAACTTCCATGGTAACCACACTTCATCTTCTCCACACCTGTTACATTCCAGAAAATGTGTGTCTTTACAGAATACACTGCTCCCTGCTTCACACAGAACAGTTTCCCATCTGTTCAATGCATACTGCCTGTCATCTACAGGTCAGCAAAAGTTACTATTTCCTGTAATAATATTTTTAAACACATGCTAAAATTGTATGTTAACTTACAGTGTGTCTAGACAGAGGTCCAAACTTCAGTATTGTGAATCTATACTGCACAAAGTGGTTGTATGTCTAAGAGCATTTGCTATGCTTAAGTGTGAGAGAGTGTTTGTTCTGGATTGCTTCCTCTGCAAGCTCTACTTTCCAGATTTACTAATATCAGTGCGACTTCTCTGTGTCTGTTTGCAGAGGTTGGGTTTTGTATGTACAGTAATAGATAATTGCACCGGTTGGTGAATGATGGAATCTTTGAGTCACTAATATGAATTAGTGGAATTTTTACTTCTCCAACGGTGGCCCCTATCTACAATGCTCTGTTTAGTGAATCATATAACATAAACCTAACATCATATTACGCCTGGCCACATATCTACAAAGGCAAATAATGTTATGTTATGTCACATCTCCTTCCAGAAAAAGTCCGTTGGTGATGAGATGCTAAAGAGGCATTTATCCTAATATTGCATATCCGCGAAAGTCTGTTAAGGTTAACGCAGGAACTTAACATTAAGTTAGATAAGTCATATCTAAACCTATAATTACTTCCCTCAAGACCCTGAATAAGTCTCTCTCTCTAAGCCCTTTTACAGGATCTGGATGGGAGTAAGGCTAAGACATCCTTAGGGGCCTATTCTATAAGCCTCGATAAGCCACTTATCTAGGACTTTTCGGCCAAAAAGCCTACTGCTATTCTGTAAGCCTCGATAAGTGGGCGATAAAGGCAAGAATCGCCAATTTTTTCAGCTGCCCAAAACACGTCGCTGGGGAAGCGGGTCTAGAATGGCGAGTTTCTCCTCAAATCCTCACGCCAGGAAAAGCTGGCATGAAGCTGGGGAGAACCTGCTGAGAGGTGGTGAGATAGGTCTTAGAAAAGAAAATGCTTTTTTCCTGCCTCGGATTGATGCCGGGAGTGTCCTGAGCTGATAGACATTAATATCAGCACCGGAGCCCCCGGCATGAATCCCATGCAATAAAAATGCATTTACAGGCAACTTCATTACCTTAGCGGCTGACTGCTAAGGCAATGAAGTGGTTAACTACCAGTGCCAGGCTTATTGTGGGTAGCGGGGGTGGGTGAAGGGGGTATTTGGCCCTTGGTGGGTGTTTAGACCTTGCGGGGAGGTTGCGGGTGGAGTTAACCCCTTCATTACCTTAGTGGTTAATACCGCTAAGGTTATGAAGGGGTTAACCCCTCCCACTTCCCACCCGGTAGGTATAAACACCCACCAAGGGCCAAATACCAACTTCACCCACCCCCGCTACCCACAATAAACATTGAAAAACACAACAGCCCTACTACCCACCTCCTCTACCCCCAACAACCCCCCCAACACATACAGTACATTAATGGTCAAAATAACTATTATCCATATCTGTATAATAGTTATTTTTCCCATTACTATACTGTATGTGTTGGGGGGGCTGTTTTGGGTAGTAAGGTTGTTGTGTGTATTTTGTTTATTGTGGGTAGAGGGATTGGCTGAAGGGTGTAGTAGCCCCAAGGATGGATGTTTAGGCCTACTGTGTGGTAGCGGGACGGGTTAACCCCTTCATTAACTTAGCGGTATTAACCGCTAAGGTAATGAAGGAGTTAACTCCACCCGCAACCCCCCCGCAAGGCCTAAACACTCACCAAGAGCCAAATGCCACCTTCACCCGCCCCCACAACAAACCGGTCACTGGTGGTTAACCCCTTCATTGCCTTAGTGGCTAGCCGCTAAGGTGATGAAGAAGGGGGGGGGGAGATTGAGATGACTGCCGCTCCAATGGAAAAAAATACTAGGGTACGTGAGCAAGGGGTCTCCGAAGCAGAACCGTATTGATTTGTGGTCCAGGGACCCCCTGCTTCCCGAGATACAGGCCCCATTGTGGGGTGCCGGTATCTCCTATGCTTTTAATTACCACGTTCACGTGACGTGAGACATTTAAATGCATAGGAGATACCGGCACCCCATAACAGGGCCTGTATCTTGGAAAGCAGGGGTTCCCCGGACCTGAAATCAATGCGGTTCTGCTCCGGAGACCCCCTGCTCACGTACACTAGTATTACAATTTTTATTAAAAGCCTGTGATCGCTGGCGAGATATGCGCAGGGAGAGGCGGCTCTCTCTGCAGCTGGACCAAATCGCCAGGGTGAGCCCTTTTGGGAGAGGCGATTTTCGTGTCGCCGGCTACTCGCCCTTTTCGGGAATTTTGCTATTACAGGTAATCGAGGCGTTCTGATACCGTGATAGCAACGCTAAAAACAATGGCAGCATTTTTTATGAACCGTTATAGAATAGGCCCCAATATGTCGCGTTATTGGAAGTTAATGTTGTGCTAATGTGAGGGGTGTTACTCCTATGCTAATATTATGTACAGCAGCCATTGTTTTCTTGCATATAATTAGCTTGGCGCATAAGCGTTAACCTTAAGACAAATTACACCTGTCACTGTTTCAGGTATTGTCACATTAGGAGACCAGATTTAACGGGGTTTAGTCGGTGCAGCCCAGTGTTTTATCTAAATCCCATTTATTTACTGATTCATTTAGTTGCAATTCCCATTACTTGCAGAACATCACGCTCGCAACGTATTACTTTTATTTTGCTCTCTATAAGGAGATGTCCAGCATGGCGACTATTATAAATGTTAACAGTATTTGGTCTCATAGGCTCCGATTTAATATACTGTAAAGCCATATTTTGCTCAGGAAGATTCCAGAACCTCCCCCTCCTCCCCCCCATGGGGGTAGAGGGGTTTACTCCATATCAAAGAGAGGACCCCGTTAAATAGGATGTGAGCAAAAAATGGACAAACGTAAAACTCTCCCCATAGTTCAAAAAATAAATATCATATATTTAAATGTATGAAAATCTGCACTAGGAAGATATTTGATGCATTCCCATAACTGCCCCCTTTAGAGATGAGGAGGTCGGGAACCCTGCAAAATTGGCTCTTAATTAGTCTTAGGATTTGGTGCCCTATGGACATAATTACTATATCATGGGGTCTGGCACTGCCCTGACGGAACGGGACATCTGCTTGCTGCAGTTTTGCTGCAAGCAAATGACCGCCGGCGTTTGGCTGCACACGGACCCACCGCCGCAGCCAGTCAGCTGCTGGAACCTTCGCCGTCCCCTCTTCAAATGTAAGGTAAGTGTTAGGGGTTTTAATGGTTAGGGTAGGGTTAACTTGAAGGGATTTAGGGTAAGGGGTTAAGGTTTTCAGGGTAGGGGGTTGCGTTAGTATAAAGGGTTAACATTAGGGGGTTTTAGGGTAAGGGTTAAGGTTAGGGACTCAACTTAGGGGCGATGCGGCCAGCGGCGGAGTGTCCCTCCGGCGAGGTGAGATGCAGGTAAACGCCAGAGGTTATTTGGCCATGGGGCCATGTGGTCACGTGATCGCGGGTTTCAGAGGGGCCATAGGGTCACAAGATTGCAGGTGTCAGGGGCCGTAGGGTCACGTGATCACGAGTGTCAGAGGGGCCGTAGGGTCACGAGATCGCGGGTGTCAGAGGGGCCATGGGGTCACATGATCGCGACTGCCAGAGGGGCCATGGTGTCACATGATCGTGACTGCCAGAGGGGCCACAGGCTCGCATGATCCCGACTGCCAGAGGGACCACAGGCTCGCATGATCGCGACTGCCAGAGGGGCCACAGGCTCGCATGATCCCGACTGCCAGAGGGGCCACGGGCTCGCATGATCCCGACTGCCAGAGGGGCCATGGGGTCACATGATCCCGACTGGCAGAGGGACCACAGGCTCGCATGATCCCGACTGCCAGAGGGACCACAGGCTCGCATGATCCCGACTGCCAGAGGGACCACAGGCTCGCATGATCCCGACTGCCAGAGGGGCCACGGGCTCGCATGATCCCGACTGCCAGAGGGGCCATGGATCTGTGGTGCCGTGGCTTTCCCAGTAATCAAAGGGTTAAGTCCACATGCAGGGAAATTTCATTTAATTTAATACTAATTTGCTAAATTCTCTAAAATCACCAGATTCTCTTCTTTCCGAGAGTGAGACTATAAATAAGGCCCCTGCCATGTCTCTCTCACTATCTGGGGATATTTCACTAAACGCTTACTGATTTGGGGAAATTATTCACCTTTTGAGGCGTCATGAAATATTTCACAGGAATTCGAATAAGGGGGAAAAAACATAAAATACAGCGGGTGCATTTTGAACAATTTTCTGACCCCCATTACTTGCAGGTACACACCATTTTGTAAAGTCACAATAAGGATTATTGCGCTCGCGCTGTCCTCTTTAAAAGATAATCTGCTTGCAGCAGTGCGCGTATGAGCCACTCCTCAAGATACTCCGATGAAAGAAAAACTCCTAAGGGAGTTTTTCAAAAGACAAAACAAACACACACACGCGCACCACAGATTAGTAAAAGGTGTATCACAAAATTTAATAAAGGTCACGGTGACAGCATTTTGTCCCTGTTTATTTATCTAAAAGTTTGATTTTCCGTGTTAGTAAGATCATGTGCATTTATTCATTTAATAATTGAGCTATAAAACACATTCTGCTACTGCATTTTAATACCCCCTCTCAGAAAGGAGAGTTTGTTGTATAGAACAGGAAAAAAAAAAGAGATTTTTATTTCATGAACAAGGCAAACCCAGACAGCTTATTGTAAGGTCGCCACACTGCTGGAAACGCTAAATTGCATCTTACCGACACCTGGTCACATTATGCACACCAGGAAGCCGTCTCTCATTATTACTGAAGATGTGTGAATGTGGCACATGAACATCTTTGCAACTTTTTGTAAGAAATTCACAGATTCACAAAAGTGAAAATTCATATTCATGCATGGTCGCCAGTCTGGGAAGAAGTTAACGATTTCCCCTAACTTATTGGAGTATAAACCCCCGTGTATAAGCGAGAGTTCAAATCCATTTGTGTTTGCGATGCTGTGTTGGGATCTGCTGGGTCTCTAACTGGCTCTGTAACAGGGGGTGGTTGGGAGGCCCGGAGGAACTGGTCATGGTCCTCCTCCTCACACTTTATAGTGATCTGAGCACTGGGTAGAAGGAGTCAATGCCTGACATGGGTCAGGTGCCATTGTACACTCAGAGATTGAGTCCCATTGTTCAGCCTCCACCTCACGGTCACTGTGTAAAGTGTAAAGTCAGTCATCGTCATTGTCATTGTCATCGTCATCCCCAACCGGATTGCTGAGTAGAGATGTGCGAATAATCCACTTTCCCTGCGAATGGGGCATTTTATCCACATGCACCAATATTCGCAGCTTGGTTATAAAAAAAAGTGACATTCGCTACGCTCTTTCGAATGTGTAGGATTTGCAAAGTATATTTAAATTACTCCTATTGGCATATATCCCATGTACCCCAGGTGTGTTCCTATTTGCATATATCCCATGTACCCCAGGTGTGTTCCTATATGCATGTATCCCAGAAAATATTTTTAGAACCAGTCCTCCATATGCTTTCATCATAAACCATCCTTCTGGGAAATACAATGTGGACCTGATACTGTATCTAATCCTTGGCACTGTCCATTATTAAAACTCCCCCATATCATTTAAAATGCAAACCTATGTATGATAATCAATGCAATAAATGCCAAGAAAAATCTATAATATGTGTATGTTTCAAAGTAATTTATCACAGTCTAGAATGAAGCCTTTTTAACAGGGCAGTAATAATATTCTCCGTTTTATGTCTTTTATGATATAATCACTGCCAGGAAATGTTACTGACTGTTTATGAGAAGAAATAGCATTCAATTACTCCTCAGAAGTATTTTGAAGCCGAAGTCGTGGTGCATAAAAATACCCTGTTATGATATCAATGTATGAATGATGAGTTATTCAAGGCTTATCTTTACACGCTGTAAATCAGGGAAATGTAACATTTCTCAGTTAAGAAAAAGTTTAGACCAGAGCCTCAAGTTCCAAATGAATTAAAGGAACAAAGTGGTATTTATATTAATAAGGTGCTTGCGTGTTAGATATTTCAATTGAACTTGAAAACATGTCTTTTTTTAATGTATTTTCTTAGTGTCGGTCGTGAGTATCTCAGGGTTATTAGGGGTGAACAAACTGGTCCAGAAGTCTGTGCGTACCTGTTCTGGGGAGGATGTTCAAGCAGTGACATTATTTGTTTGGGAATTAAAATGGTGGCTGGCTTTCTTTTATTTGTGGTGCCTGATGAAAGCCAGTAGATACCATGCTATGTTAGCACAACATTATAGGCCTGGGGGGGGGGGGGGGCAACTCCAGTTCTCAAGGGCCACTAACAGGCTAGGTATTAGGGATATCCCTGCTTCAGCACAGGTGGCTCCATCACTGGCTTAGTCAATGACTGAGCACTGATTGAGACATCTGTGCTGAAGCAGGGATATCCTGGACACCTGAGCTGTTGGTGGCCCTTAAGGACTGGAGTTGGTCATCCCTGGTATAGGCCCATCCAGTAGCTGAGAGGTTAAGGATCACAAGAAAGAGAAAAGTTTTACAAGGTTTCACTCGGATAATAAAATATGTTACTCAAGTTGCAAGAATTCCTTAAGTATGTGGCTACAAGAGCAGCGTGTCTGTATAATAAGGGGCCCTGCTTCTCGGCTACAAAGTTTCATAAAGGAAGAAAGACTTCTGATGAAAGCCGAGGATTTTTTTTGTATGTCATATGAGTTTTCATCTGCTCCTCTCTGCCTGTAGAATGAGGGACAACAGGGGACTGGGGCACAAACCTCGGGTCCCTGTGTGGCCTTCCCGAAAGAGAAGTAACGGCATCAAAGAGAATACGAGTGACAGAACAGAAGCAGCTGAAAGGTATTGTATATTCCTGCTTTGGGTCACGTCCATACTATACTTTGCATCATAGAAAGAAAGCTTGTAATGTAACATTTATGAACTTTAGGAACTTGTTCTTGATAAAATAGGAAATATTTGGTTTATTTAAATAGTATTGCTGGTTTTGTGTTCACATTTTCCCTCTATGGCATTTATTTATATTATGCACCAATTTACAATGCATTATAGGAGACATTTGCATTCACTTTTTGACCATCACTTACAGTACTTGCCAATGTAACTTTTACTGGGTGTTGTTGTCTTTGTCTTCTTTTGCATCCCCCCTTCTGTACGGTATGCAGTCATTCTTTGCACTGCTAATGTCTGTTATCATTTGCTTAGCACAAAAAGCCAAACCCACATTAAGTCAGAAAGGAATCCAAAGTGATGTACAGTATGTTAGTCTCAGTGAGGCAATTAAAAGGAAGGTGGAGGTGACATTGAGTTGCACAGGGTAGGAGAAGTGGTTCCAATAAATCAGTTAGAAAAGTAGAATACTGATTTATTTCTTTTGAATTACTCACAAAGAACCTCAATACTGGAGCACGTGTAGGAACCAATCCCCGACCTAGAACCGGGACCTACTGACAGAAAACATATAGGGGGAAAACAAGGAAGACCAAAAAAGGGTGGGAAACATGAATGGGAGCAGGAAAGATGGCTGCCAGGGTATGAGGGTCAATTTGCCTCGCTGTGTTGAAAAGGGAAGGTTTTAAATTCCTTTTCGAATAGAAGTAAAGCTTCCTGATTTCTTAAAGCAGCAGGGGGATAATTCCGCAGTCTTGGGGCGGTTCTTGAAAAGCTCTCCCAACAGCTTTATTGACCTTAAACCATTTGTGTTTTAAGAATTCTCTTTGAGGTGGATTTTCTGACTACGGTCACTAAGAAAGAACTGGAAACAGTCCAGCACTTTACCTCTCAACCCAACATCTTATTTAATTCTGGTCACCAAAAGTGTGTGATCAATGTGTCGAAAACCATGCCCAGGTCAAGAAGGATCAGCACAGCGACACCCCCTTGGTCTACAGTTTTGGGCAGGAAGTCAGTGACACTGATCAGGTGCTGTAATGTTTTCGAAATCCAGATTGGTGGGAATTTTGACAGATTTATTATACATCATTCTTACTGGTATTGCACAGGTTATTAAGAATCTATATTAGTGTTAGGGACCCTTGAAACGTGGTCTGCCGTGCAGTTGGCTCAGGGGCTTACAACAATTTGGCCAAAATGTTAAACTAAAAGACCATTTTATTTATTAGTTATCTATACATGTATATTTAGGCACTGTACCGTGTATAAGTTTTACTGCATGTGCACTGAGCTTTGTCTGTGTTTTATGTTATGTCTTTGGTGGGAATTCAACAGATTAAATCTGGTTGATTCACTAACTGTTTTAGGGCTAATTTTTCTATGATTTTAGCTAAAAATGGAATATTAGAAACTGGTTGGTAGTTGTCTCTGTTTAGTGGATGGAGGGATGGTTTCTTTAATAGAGGTGACATGAATACTTCCCTTAGTGAGGTTGGTAAAAAGCTCGAAGACAATGAGAGGTTTGCAATATCGAGAATTAAAGGGGCCAGATCTAACACGGCTTCCTTTATTAGCCAGGCCGGGGGTCCCCTGCACAGCTAGGTGGTTTGATCTCCTGATCACGATCCGAGGGCTCGTTCATAGTGATAGACTGGAATGAAGCTCCACCTCGTTTTACTCGGTTTGTGAGATGACAGCTGTGTGGCTGAAATTTGATTCCAAATATTTGAGCCTTTGGAGGAGAAAGCCTGTTGAAAAGTATGTGGTAGAATTTCTATAGGTCTTGAGGTTTTGTTTAAACAGGCAGGCTCAAGCAAAGGTAGGTTGTTTGGTGGATGGTGCCTCACAATGTATGCTCTGTTTGTAAGTATAATATATTCAGAGTACTGTCCCAATGTCCATAATGACTGAAAAATAACAGGATCCACCCTGGGGAGATATAGGGACCTGGTGGTGCCCACCAGGCTACCACATAGATTAGTCCCTTAGTAAGTATAACCTACCCACAGGGTATGGTGAATAAAGCCATAAACACTGAAATGTTAAATACAGAGGGGCTGATGCTCTTTACCTGACAGTGATATCCAGGCAGGACAGATTCTTCAGTGTGCAATCCTCAATAATAGCGATCAGGATGTATGGAAGAAAAGGAGCGCAGCACCCGTGTCCGCAGAGTAGAAGAATAGATGGAGCAACTCCAAATATAGACAAAATGTACTTATTGCACAATCAGCTTGGCAATGGAAATATAGAAAACGCGTTTCATCCATTAGGACTTTAACAATGTGTAGGGTGATAAGCTTCAACATACATTTTATAGGGTAAAATTTGCGCCAAAGCCAGCATGGAATGACGTCATCAACATGCGTCCCGAAATCGGGTCGCGTTGGCGATGCGCCACTTCCATTGGTCGGTCATGTCAGCTGACATAATATTGAACAAAACCAACTTTAATCAATCCAGTGATATAAACAATAACAAAAAAAACAATAACAAACAATGTGAATGATTAAAAACAATACTTACAAAACGTATAATAATGTAATCGGCCAAGTGAGCATATACTAGTGTAAAAAAGCATAATCAGTAACTAATATCTCTAAATAATACAGAATATAAAATATTATAAATCTAATGAGATCCAGATAGACAGATCCGGCATTAAATATATTATATACTATTCCATAACAATATTAATATGCCCACACACAGCCTATAATTCCCATCTCCTATACTCAAAGAAGAACAAACATTATCATCCCTGCCGTGTAGAGCGCTAACCCCTTCCGGGGGGTGTAAACGCAGATTTTTCAGGTTATAATGACACAGCGCAACTAAAGTGTAGCTCCGCGTGCATCAGCTGTTTAGTCGCAGTAGAGGGAAGATGATTGCTGAAACCAAGGGCGGTCAGATCACTCTTTGATAAAGCGCCCAGTGCGTGAAACATGTTAGAGAATCTGTCAGGACTTTTGTCTATATGTTTTTAATTCAATACATTTTTGATATTGGCCCTCGGTCCTACACCTTTGTTCTATCTGTGCTTCGGATTTTCTATTTTTGAACAACTTTTGTAACTTGATATATAGCCTCCTCGTCTTCAAAACTAATATATAATCTCATTTATTATTTCTCAGGTTTTTTATAGAAGCCCCTGTAAATATCAGTAGTGTGCCATGCTTTATAAATGTGTTTATAATGAGTATAGAAACCTTACCACTTTTGCATTGGGGGTTTATACAGTACCAACAAATCATTCCCAGTGCTGTAAGTATCTTACATATTAGCTAGAGAATCACTCGGAAGCTTGTATAATTGTTACAAATGCTAATTTCCTGTGATCAAGCAACTCTGCGACTAAAAGAGTTTTATCTGTACAAAGTGACTTCAAAGATTCCGAATCATTTAAAGAGCACAAAATACTCAAAATTAGCATTTAGCTAATCCCTTCCAGTGCAGTGTACTTTGCAGAAAATGTACAATTGAAGGTTTGCTCTTGGAAACATGCATTATGCTTGAATTATAAAGAGAGAGTTTCACTGCATGGATCCTGGGCCGGGAGTCATCACGCCGAGAGATGGTGCATTGCTCCCCAATCTGGCAATAGCTGCTATTGATTTGAATGGCAGTCCCCGATGGATTGGGCCCTACATGGTGACTTGATAAATCCTGGCCTTAATATCATAGCAGTACCCCAAAGGAGTGCTGGAATAAAACAGCCACTTATCTTTTAAAGTTGCAGTTCTACTTGCCTATTACAAAGGTCATTTGAGGTCACTTTGCCATGTTTCCCCTCCTATTCCTTCTTATTCCCTTTGTGGACCATCTATCAATTTTTCACGTCCCTGCTGGGGAATTTCATAGCTAATCTATTTCATCAGATGATTCCCAACATGTTTCTTGGAGAATCTACTTCCTCGGGAGTTTCTGTAGCGGTGCCTGGGGCAGCTACTAAATATCAACTTATGTATCTATGGCTCCTGTAGTTATATTCCCTATGCTTTTAAATTGTATGATATATACTGTCAGAGTAACCCTACATAATCTACACATTAGGTATTCTAGGGTAGGGGTGCACAACTCAGTCCTCAAGCCCCCCCAACATGTCAGGTTTCCAGGGTATCCCTGCTTCAGCACAGGTGATGCAATCTTTGACTGAGCCACCTGTGCTAAAGCTGGAATTTTCCTTAAAACCGGACCTGTTGGGGGGGTATTGATGACCCAGTCATACTGTAAGCTCATGTGAGAGAGTAATAAAACCTATCATAGAAAATCTCTTCTGTGGACTTTCAGGAACAATAAAAGCCTTTTGTACATGGAAATTGATAGTGATTTACCTCCATGCCCCTAGTGACCAAGACAACCATTCATCTTCTACCTGGACTGTCGAACTGTAGGTGGTAAAACACTTACATTTGTAACTTAAGATACATTACAATTAGCAACTTCAAATAAAAAGAAACGTTTTGCTTAGAGTCCACATTCTGTATCCAAATATGCAACGTCTCATTTTATTTCTCATGATCGTATTTCAGGGATCTCCAATCCCATTGTAAGAATCACATGTGATGCACCCACGCTGTTCCTTTACATGGAGAATGCAGCAGCAGCAGCAATGAGGGCCTGCTGAGCAATGTAAGCGGGATTTGTAACAATGTTTGGCTGTCTAGGGTTTACAAATATGCGTTAACAATGTTTTCTACTAAATGTAACGGTATGCGGAGGGAGATTTCTAACAAGGCATGTGCTTTGCACCTTGTGAACGTAAGCTTTGACAGATAGGTAATTATTATGTTCCTAAAGTGTTACCATTGAGGACTGTTAATGACAAATAATTCTGATTGCAAATAACAAAACAGATGGTTGAGTGAATCTTTTAATGTCACCATGTTTTGAAGATTTGATATTTTCCCATTTCGTGATGTGAGTTATTTTGATTTTGCTTTGATTAAATTCATTTGAATTATTTACTAAAAAAGAATGGAGCTGCATATTAATATGCAATTTCAATATTAATTAAGGCCTCATTTTGTCAAGGGATTTTGTAATTTTTGTAAGGCTTCCTTAGATACAGTACACATCCAGTACAGAATTAGTACACAGGTCTGAGCAATCACTCAATGCATTGAGCGTTGGCAACAAAAGTCAAAAATACATTTGTATCATATTGAATGCCATGTAGCATTTTTTACAGCATAGATTCCTGCTCTTGCAACAATAGTTTAGAATGGAAAATCCATGCCTACGTTTTAGGCAAGGAGTGAATGTTTATTATCAGATACTGTATGGTGCGGTTCTGGAATTCCAGAGAGCAAAGTTTTTGTAAACATTGCATAAAAATCCTGGTGCAGCAGGAATCCCAAACTGAAGACGCTGAACTTGGAAGGTGTCCCAATGGTTTATGATAGATTGTGCATCTGCAGCATCCTAATTAACAATCAATTGTTAATATTCTTGGGCACGGTCGAGATTTACCGTAATGTATCTACAACAAGAGCCGTGAGTATTAGTTTGCAGTAGGATCAAAAGACGAATCAGGGAGGAAGACATGCTGTGCGATTTTGAGAAGGGTGGAGGAGGATGCGTTGTGTCCAGTGAGACTGGAGGTTGAGTACCTTCGTAAAGGGGTTCAAAGGCTGCCTTTGCAAGGCAGATTGTGACTCAGAGGATTTTGGGTCCCACTCTTTTTGGATTGGGGCTGTGAATGAGGAAAGAGGCGGGTATTATCATCCTTCATGTGGGGGAGAACAATGTGGCCCAAATAAAATTGAGGGAGAATAAATGCAATCCGTTGGGCTGTGTTCCAGTTAATGGTAGCATTCCCGGCGGCATGTGTGGTGTTGTTCGATATGGTGCTTTGGTTGGTTTGGAGGGGGCGTGGGTCAGGAAGGCTGTGGATAGGGCCAGGTGGGAACTTTGGAGAGGGGTGGCAGCTTTTGTTAGATCATTGTGGGGCATGGCGATATGGCACAAGGAGTTGGAATGTGACTTCGAAAGGTTTCATCGGATGTATAGAGTTCCTCTCTGAGCTATATATCTATAGCCTTTGATATCTTCAACATGGGTTTTCCGGAGGTCTGGGAGAATGTGGCATTGTGTTTCGTGTCGGCGAGGCAAGTATGGGAGGGTCAAATGGCCTCTGCATTGGAGGTTGGGGACTGGTCAGTTCTGCACAGGTGGTAAAAGGGAAAGGTATGCGAGGGGTCCAACAAGAGGCACTCCTGGGTCTTTGGCTAAGAGCGGCGGGAATAATGATGTTCTCCAAATTCGAATCCCAGGTATTACTAATCATGAGTGCTCACTGCGTCAGGTAGCGACGGTGGGCATGGATCATGGTTCAGCTGGTGGGCTACTTTCTAACCAGGTCCAGAATATTATGATTTGATTAAAAAAAAGGCTGTGGCCATTTGGACCAAACTAAGGTGTCCATGTTTATTTGGGTGGGTGGGGAACGGATTGGCGGAGTCTGAGGGTTCAAGGGTCAAAGCTAATATTTTGTGTTCTTGATAGTTCATGTGCTCAACACCTTTGTTGAATTCTTTACATATATGTACCACTACCTGCAAGAATATATATACTTTTCCAAAGCTATTAGAACTCTGTTCTAATAAATAAGGAATATTGTACAACGCCACGTTATGTTTCATTCTTAATATACATGAAATGCCTCATACATTTCTGGGAGTCCGGAGAAATATACTTATCATATATTTTCCAATTAATAAGACAATACATATAATTTAGCACATAGAGCATTCTGGTGTGAGGTATAAATTCATCCTCTTTGCCCTGTCATGTTTGTTCAATTTGCTAATCACTTTCTTGGCACCATGAGCTCAATTTAAAATCTGAATAGCAAGCTGTCTGTTCTGGTCCATTCATCATCATAAACAGAAATCATTCTCAAATCAAAACTTGTTTTCTATTATCCGGTTATTGTGAGTCATAATAAATGATGCAGAAAGGTGACTGGAGTTGGGCAAACGGGAATAAACTATGAGGAGCATCAAAGAGAAACCCTGTAACATAAGATTTAAATCAGCAGTCTGCCTCATAAAAATAAACATATTTAATATAAAGATTCATTCACCATCAATATATTGAAAGTCAAGGTTCACATTAAAGGCTCCAACATGTTAGTACCATAACTATGAATGCCATTAGAGATGTAAGAAAAATTGTAATAAGTAATAGGTTTTAATAAAACACTATTAATTTGTATCAACGGAGCATAGCAGAATGATTCTTCTTGTAACAAAACTGACCCGTCGTTGGTTATTAGCTGCTAGAATAACAATGTTAAAAAATATATTTCCTCCCTGCTATTGGGCGAAACAATCAGAAGAAGGAATCTTTCTAATTTTATAGTATTATAATAAACAGTAAACATAAACAATTAATTTAGGGAAGTGGTTCTGATAAATAAATGCCACTTCTTCCCCTTCCCCCCTTACAGTGTATGCTAGAGCGCTGCTTCCAGTTAGTGCGTCTCTACTCTCTCTGCTATAACATCTTGGCGCTACTCGAGACGGGCACATTTTTTTGGCGGATTTGGATCCGCCTCCAATAAACCGGTTCCTTTGGTCCACGGATTTCCATGAATCAGTCTCAGATAGGGCAATTCGTCTTTTCTGGATATATATCACAGACAATCCAAATCCGTGGATTCCGTAATCCGAAATCCACCAGCGGATTGCAGAATTTGATTGGTAAAATCCACCAGCGGATTGTATCCAATGGCGATTTTGGATTAATCCGCACGGATTGAAACTGGAACAATCCATAGATGGACTTTACACAGCGAAACCGCATTTTGAATGGAAAGCTTAAGACATTCCAGGAAACAGATTTTGACAGTTTCGCTCCCATCTCTAGTTGCTGCAAAGCGGCAGGAAAAGGGTGCAGAGTCTGACCGTTTGCTGCCATCCGCTCGAGTTTCTGATGCTGCTCTTGACATGTTAAAAAGCATAGGAGAAGGAGCGGCTCAATGAGTCACGGCACTGATGCTGGCACTGAGTTTGAAGCAGGGGATCCTGGTTCAATAAAAACAAGAAAACGAGCGCAAAGAAATACTGTGAATATAAATAGAATACTTATAGTCCCAATTTAAAGATGTAGCAGAAACTGGTGGGTGCAGCAGAGGGTGATAAGTGGGTTCTTCAACCACATGGGATGGCGTAGAGTAGGATGATCCAATGCGCACTCACATCCACATGATATAAAAATAAAAATAAGAGAGAAAACACAATAGTGTAATTCTGTATGTATTTGGTATAGATAGAGATGGTAATGCACTCACATTTAGTAAGGAAAAGCAGGCATCTCGGTTAATCAGTTTAACCAAACTGTAGTAGGGAAACGTCGGGAGTCAGGATACTTCTTATATGGTCTCTGACGGCAGGATATTCCCAATTTCTCCCAGGCTCACAGGCAGCAGGATATTATGTGGATATAGAGAAATAAACACACATAGTGTAATACTGTATATATAGATATAATTTCTATAACCATATAGTGTATCAACTCACATTGTGTGTATAAGTAATACGCCTTTAGGTTGTTAAAGTAACCAACTTTTGATGTCGTCTGGAATCACAGGGAAAATCCCAGGCAAAAAGAGGAAAAGGATGCAGGAAAAGGTAGAACAAACTTTATATAAATAAAAAGCACTTACAGAGCTGAAAACATAAAATTAACCCAAGGTAGTCCAAAACATGTAACCCAACTCTCAGTAAAACCTAGTGCTGGCCATGCACCCAGGAATACCACACTGAGGGGGTACAGAGCTCCTCAAAGTCTGTAGATAGTCAGCAGCTGGCTCTAGAAGATTGCCTCAACGCGTTTCGTCCGAAAGAACTTCTTCAGGGGGCTTTGTGGGGTCCTGCTATCCTTTTCCTGCTTTATACATTCAAAATTTGCACCTTTTTTGCGGGGTTTTTTTCTTCCTCTATTCCTATTGGCCGAGCGCTGCGTGCCAGCACCCAGCGCGTGCGTTCCATTGGGAGTGATGACATCATCATCAATGAGCATTTAAACATAGATTAGAACATAGGGGCAATGCAACCCCTTATGTGTATAGGCTAGTATACTTGTATGCTGGTTTGTAATAACAGCCATATTGCTGGTATACTGATATGCTGGGTTAAAATGATAACCATATTGGGGGTATGAGGATCCCCCCCCATTCCCTCCCCTCTCCCCCCCTCTCCCCCCCTTCCCTCCCCTCTCCCCCCCTTCCCTCCCCTCTCTCCCCCCTTCCCTCCCCTCTCTCCCCCCTTCCCTCCCCTCTCCCCCCACCTTCCCTCCCCTCTCCTCCCCACCTTCCCTCCTCTCTCCCCCCAACCTTCCCTCCCCTCTCCCCCCACCTTCCCTCCCCTATCCCCCCCACCTTCCCTCCCCTATCCCCCCCACCTTCCCTCCCCACTTCCCTCCCTCTCCCCCCCTTCCCTCCCCTCTCCCCCCCCCTTCCCTCCACTCTCCCCCCCACCTTCCCTCCCCTCTCCCCCCCACCTTCCCTCTCCCCCCCACCTTCCCTCACCTCTCCCCCCCACCTTCCCTCCCCCTTCCCTCCCCTCTCCCCCCCTTCCCTCCCCCCTTCCCTCCCCTCTCCCCTCCCCTCTCCCCCCCTTCCCTCCACTCTCCCCCCCACCTTCCCTCCCCTCTCCCCCCCACCTCCCCTCCCCTCTCCCCCCCCCACCTTCCCCCCTCCCCCCACCTTCCCTTCCCCCTTCCCTCCCCTCTCCCCCCCTTTCCTCCCCTCTCCCCCCCTTCCCTCCCCTCTCCCCCCACTTCCCTCCCCTCTCCCCCCCTTTCCTCCCCTCTCCCCCACCTTTCCCTCCCCTCTCCCCTCATCCCCTCTCCCCCCTCCCCTCTCCACTCCTTACGTCCTCTCTCCCCCTTCCCTCCCCTCTCCCCCTTCCCTCCCCCTTCCCTACCCCCTTCCCTCTCCCCCCCTTCCCTCCCCTCTCCCCCCTTCCCTCCCATCTCCCCCCTTCCCTTCCCTCCCCTCTCCCCCCCTCCCCTCTCCCCCCCTCCCCTCTCCCCCCTTCCCTCCCCTCTCCCCTCCCCACTCTCCCCCTTCCCTCCCCTCTCCCCCTTCCCTCCCCCCTTCCCTCTCCTCTCCCCCCCTTCCCTCCAATCTCCCCCCTTCCCTCCCATCTCCCCCCCTTCCCTTCCCTCCGCTCTCCCCCTCCTCCCCTCTCCCCCCCTTCCCTCCCATCTCCCCCCCTTCCCTCCCATCTCCCACCCCCTTCCCTCCCATCTCCCACCCCCTTCCCTCCCCTCTCCCCCTTCCCTCCCCCTTCCCTTCCCTCCCCTCTCCCACCCCCCACTTCCCTCCCCTCTCCCACCCTTCCCTCCCCTCTCCCCCCATCCCTCCCCTCTCCCCCCCTTCCCTCTCCGCCCCCTTCCCTCCCCTCCCCCCTTCCCTCTCCTCCTCCCCCTTCCCTCCCCTCCCCCTCTCCCCCCCTTCCCTCCCATCTCCCCCCCTTCCCTCCCCTTTCCCTTCTCTCCCCTCTCCCCCCCATCCCCCCTTCCCTCCCCTCTCCCCCCCCTTCCCTCCCCTCTCCCCCCCTTCCCTCCCCTCTCCCCCCTTCCCTCCCCTTTCCCCCCCCCCTTCCCTCCCCTCTCCCCATCTTCCCTCCCCTCTCCACCCCCTTCCCTCCCCTCTCCCCCCCCTTTCCTCCCCTCTCCCCCCCTTCCCTCCCCTCTCCCCCCATTCCCTCCCCTCTCCCCCCATTCCCTCCCCTCTCCCCCATTCCCTCCCCTCCCCTCTCCCCCCCTTCCCTCCCCTCTCCCCCTCCCCTCTCCCTCCCCTCCCTCCCCCCTCTTCCCCCCTTCCCTCCTCTCCCCCCCTCCTTCCCTCCCCCATTCCCCTCTCCCCCCCTCCCCTCCCCTTTCTACTTCATTCAAAATAGCCATGTTTATAATGGATAACTATACATCTTGCAGAATGCTTTTCATGCCAATTTGGATGATGTCTTATTGATATATTGTTTTGTTTTATTTTATTTTGTTAGAAAACTTTCCAGATTCCCTGATTGCATTTATAAAATTGGAAGAAATAATATTTTTAAGATAATGTCATAAAATCTATCAAAGAGCTATGTTGTTTAAGTACTGTAAGCCAATTTCATGAACAGATTGTAATTCCTAACTACTGAAATGAGATAATTACACAAATGTTGAAAAATTAATTGGCAACAACATAACTGACTCATTTACAAAAAATATATGTTATTGGAGATGCTAAGACATGCACTAATTTGAGGGGACACGTCTATTTAAAAAAAAAAAAAGACAGATTTAATTTTAATTAGATATTTTCTGGGTGAACAGAATAGGAGATAAGCTTAAATCCTTTAACATTGTTTCAGAAAGGAGATTTGTGAACATGCTGAACAGCATCTGCATTGGTCCTGATATGGTTAAAACATTGCGGGATATCACTTGTTGCAAACTCGAGCACTGGTGCTACAGTAATTGCGTAATTTTGACGCTAAACCTCATTGTGCTAATGTTTCACAGTGTTTGCTCTAGTTATACCGCTCTTGCGCCAGTGAGCGATTTGGGGAGTGTTAGACAAGGAGCTACTGTAGGAGAGGAGTTACACTGCAATATTATATTGGTTATATTGATATTACACCCTGTCCTTCCTAATAGGCAAACAGCCTCTGTCTGAGCCAGTTCTGGGTGCTGAAGAGCTACTGTACCCTCTCAGGTTCCAGTGCCCTATATCAGGGTCGGGGTGGCGTGCTCAGGTGGCGTGTTTGGGTGGCGGGCTCACGTGGCGTGCTTGGGCAGCGTGCTCACGTGGCGTGCTTGGGCGGCGTGCTCACGTGGCGTGCTTGGGCAGCACAATCAGGCAGGCTACAGGAAAAACCAGTGTGCAGGACTTTATGAGCTGCGAACCTCCTTTGTCCTAGGGAGAAGGATTGCGATCTAGCAATAGCTGGTGTAGGAAACGCAAGCCTCCTGAAGAAAGTCGCCGCAGGCACAAAAGCCGCGCTAGTCATGACATCCTGTCAAGTCACTAGGAGCAAACCCAAGACCCACGTGCGCCCCCTGGTGGCAGGGTTTCCAGACACTGGATGATCTGATAGAAATCCTTTGTGTCACCCTAATGATACAAAGGAATAACAGACCTTATTATCCACTTGTATTGTATTGTATTGTATGTCTTTATTTATATAGCGCCATAAATGTACATAGCGCTTCACAGTAGTAATACATGTGGTAATCATATAAATAACAAATAATATAAATAACAGGTCATGGGAATAAGTGATGGTGATATTAAGCTAAACTAAAACATATACTAAAGCGCTCAACCTATTAACCTAACTTAACTACCTACTTGTGATATATAAGTCTCTAATTATTAATTCCTCTATAAATGAATTTATAATGAATATGAACTGAATCCTGCAATCTAATTATTAAACTGAGGAAGTGGCTGCCTATGGACGAGAATGGCACACCTATCCACAAGGAATGCACAATCAATACTGAACAAACACTACAAAACATACAATAAACATAAATGTCCTTGGCGCACAGGGTGGAGTTTCTGTAGCAGTGTTACGTTGCTTACGTCCACGCATGCACGGAGGAAAAGGGGAGCTTGAGCAGTGACATCATCGGTGTGAGACGAGGCGCTCCGAATCGAGGCCACGAAGCGGGGACACACGCTGAATCTCACCCCTATCTGCAGCAACCCAGCATCCTGCCACGCAAGCGGACGGCACATTGTACCACGTATATAGGGACTATAAGCATGTGAGTGCACTGATTTATAGTCTTGTTTTTATTGTATTAAAATTGTGACGGTATCATACCATTGGCCCTATTCCCTTATTTTCCGGTATCACGCTGGAGAGAGGCCTCCCTCTTAACAGAGGAGTCATCCCACCTGGCAACATAGCAGAATTAAGGTGACGGGGAAGAAGTGAAAGATACCTTTTGAGGCCCTTTTATAATCATTTTTATGTAAGTAGCTGGCAACGGTGGGGGAGTTGAAGTTTGACCAGAAGTACTGCGCAATGGTTGTTCTGTCTTTTATATCAATACAGATTTGATTCAACTACCTCTAAGGACCTCCAGAAAAGATTGGATTCCGGATTTAATATCCCTATCATCAAGGACCAATTGGACTTCCCTAACTGTCAGGTTATTCACCAGATAGTGCGCCAAGGACATTTATGTTTATTGTATGTTTTGTAGTGTTTGTTCAGCATGGGAATAAGTGCTTCAGACATAAGAGTAACATTAAGGAAGAGGAGTCCCTGCTCTGAGGAGCTTACAATCTAATTGGTAGGTAGGGGAACATATAGAGACAGTAGGAGGGAATTCTAGTAAGTGCGTCTGCAGGGGGCCAAGCTTTATGTATCGTGCACAGGATTATCCAGTTAGCACTCCATTTGAGATGCTACTAACTCCTTAATGAGTGTAACAAGGAACTTGTTAGTAACAGGAACAAATAACCCATGAACTCCGGATTGAGAGTCTTCAGTCTTTTTTTGAGTATCTTATCCAGGTCTTGATCGAACTTGAGGATGCCCTATAACGTATCTGATAATGGCCTAGAATCAGATACATCAAGCTGCGTTAAGAAAAAAAATGTGCTATCAGCAAAAAAAAGTGCCTTATTTTTATTGTTCAATACATTAACATTGCACCGCCCAAAATAAAGCACTTTATATCGGATCTGATAAAGAGGCCAAATGCCGAATTGTTTCGTATTAACGGCTATTCATCATGTTCCGATATTTATCGGAAAGGGATTAACGGCAGAAAGACGGCAACTATTTTATGACCTACTCTAGGCTGGCATTAGCCCTGTCTTTTCTATGTATATGTAATATACTGGCCATTATATACATACAGTAGGCAAGATAAGCTAAAGCAGCATGGAACAGGTGATACCAGCGCAAAAAACACATTCCAAAATAGAAAAATGTTTTATATAGAAATATAAGAAACACAAATGAGTACTATGAAAAAGCATGAGAATGAGTAAGCAAACATAACATTGAAACGATACAAAGTTACCAGAGGCTCATTGTGCGTTGTAAATGGAGCTGTTAGCAAAGGCAACAAAAGTAGCAGTGCTGTGGTTCAGGCAATGCTGATAGGGAAAGTGTCGTGTGAGCATGGCTGTGCAGATTCCCATTCACTGAAGTAAAGGCGCCAAGCACCAAACGCGCTTAGCGGCAGCGTGGACGCAGCCTTAACCATAGTTGGCTTTTAGGGCTATTTCCCATTACTGTGTTGTGGTAGGGGGTTTTGTTGGGGGTAGAGGGGGTGGGGGAACGGGTAGTTGCCCGTGGGTGGTTAGGCCTCCCGCAGGAGTAGTGGGAGGAGTTAACCCTTTATTACCTTAATGGTTACTGCGGCTAAGGTAATTAAGGGGATACTGCCCACTAGGTAGTGTTTTAATGGTAGGGCATCAGCCCTTTCTTGGATGCTGGTGCCACTGTGGACAAGGAGGAGGAGGAGGATGGCCTTCATCCTTGCAGGGGTAAGTGACACATTTATTAACTATATGGTGTTCATTGATTGCCAATGTGGGTATCTGTGCCCCGTTGAGTGTATAGATACCCACAGTAAAAATCAACGGCTTGTAATGTGTATTGCTTTGTAATTTGCATTTTATTTTATTGTAATGACAGTACTGTATTTTTGAATGGGCAAGAACACTATTAGCCATATTTGAGGTTAACACCTTGCATACGTTAGCGGTTAGCCACTAAGGTAATGAAGGTGAGTAATGCATTTTTGTTTTTGTATACTGTACTGAAGCAGGGGGTTTCTGGAGGTGAGTCCCATTCATTTCAGCTCTGGGGACACCCTGCTTTCAGAGATTTAGCTGTGATTGACTGGACTATTAGTGGGCTCAGGGCTCTTGGCCAACATGCTGCACATGTTATTACTGTGATTATCTGATATATATATATATATATGAGAAAAGAAGAAAAAGAAGCGCCAGCTCCATAGCATAATACTGTATAAAAAGATGCAAATTTATTCAATAACAAGAGAGGCCGCCAGGACTTGCACTCACTTCAAATATATAAAAACATTCATGGGAGACAATCTGATATGATTGGCTGCATATTCTCTCTGTCTCAGCCGGACTCAATCCGGCATTACCATTGACAGGTATAAATATACAGGGAGACTGTCAGCCAATCATCCCTTGAAGAAGTCACTCACGTGACGAAACACGTCGGACGTCGTGACGCATGACGTACTGACGTCATTTACAAACCAGGAAGAGTGTATGTGGACACTGTAGCAGCCGTATGTAGGGTAGAGCTGGCGAACTCGTTCAGCACAGAGTAACAGGAGAGAGGTCACGCAATTTACACGGTTGGGACGGCGCTCTGATTATACCACTACTGAGTGTGGACATTCCTGCAGTGACGCTGAGGGTCCCTTCCAAGTGCTACGAGGAGTAATCCTGTGGATTCAACTACACCACCACTGCAGTGGTGAGTGCATGTCCTGGCGGCCTCTCTTGTTATTGAATACATTTGCATCTTTTTATACAGTATTTTGCTATGGAGCTGGCGCTTCTTTTTCTTCTTTTCTCATAGATTCCATGATCTGGCTAGATCATATTGAAGCTTGCCTCCTCTTACAGTGACTGTACTACACCTTTTGTGGACTTATTTTTCATCATTATATTGGACTGGTTTGTTCTTTTTTTTATTTCTTTTGTATTGGACACTGTCCTAATTCATTTTTCTTTTTCTGTTATTCACATATCATTTGGATTGTTATATATTATTAATATTGCAATTTATTGTTATTTTATTTGTATTTTTCACGTTACCTTTCTCTTTTTGTATATATGTATATATATATATATATATAATAGAGTCACTATCTCTATGTGCTGGAGTAGTGTAGCTAGTGTGCTTTGCAGCCTACAGGCAGTTAAACTTCTATGGAAAGCTAGCAGCACGTGCAGCTAATCTGGTCGGTCTCCTGAATGAAAAGGAGTTTAAAAGGCAGACAGAGAGTTCCACATTGAGATTGTTTTCCCCAGAGAGGGGGGAGAGACCTTTTGCCCAGCCAGGAGGAAGCTGGTTGGTACAGTTCCCCAGGCTTGCTGTACTGGGACTGCCTGGGTTGCATACCAGAAAAACAAGCTTGCTGAAGTGTTATGGACATGAGACTGCTGTGGGAGCAGGGTTGTCCTTCCAGGTGACAGGATTCAAAGAGGGATTTCCTGGACTCTCGTGGGACAGAGTCCCCAACAACAGATAATTAATCATGTATATTTCTATGCCTAAGAACTTTTTATATTGTCGCATAGACTTTAACCGTAAACGGGAGTGTGTTTTGGGCTGGTAACCAGCTTAGCTGGTCTTCCAAGTAGAGAGGGACATGCTGTATTGACAGCCTCCTAAATAGGAGTAGTTTTTTTTTATGCTTTGTTTTCTTAAAGGGACAGTGAGCCTATTGTTGTTTTGTTTATCCCCTAACTAACAGATACAAACCGGCGCCTCAAAGGAAATGTTCATTAATAGTCCAAAATGCACTGAGGTTAATATTGGAGTCCTTTTTGGTAGTCCAATCTTGTGCACCTGGATCGACTTGATTGCTCCGTGGATAACATCCCGTGGAATATGTGAAATTAAACACAAAGAAAAATCATAGTGTACACTGCTGATTGCAAAACATATACCGCTGACAAACAGACGAAACACAAAACAAACTAACAGACGAACACTCAACTTGTTGCATAAGCGCTTTTTCAAGCACCATCTTTCTCTTTGTTGTTTATCCCCTGTAAACAAATCTCTGTTCAGTGAACTCTAGAGTTTCTAGCCTTTAATATGGGACAAAAGACCCCACAACGTGACTGAGGCATCACAATATATATTGTGCAGCAGTTATATAAATCTTGATATTCTAGGGAAATAGAATCCCTAGAATTATATATTAAGCTTCCAGAACAGTTTAATTGTAATTATGACAATTTAGAGGTTTCAAGTTTGTTGTTTCAGTTTGTCAGTAAAGTTTAGATGGGTTGGGGACCCGGAAAAAAATTGCTTCTTATGGGGAGGTCTAAGGTACCGCCCCAATAGATGATTATAGGGAAGACGTGTCATACCTTGCTCGGGCGGACAATATACTGTAGCAATGTCCTTCCTGTGATGTGTTTTGGAACAAGCTGGCCTGGGCGGCTGTTGGCTTATAGAAGAAGAAGCCGGGGATATCCCCCAGGCTTTATGTTATTGTGGGTAGAGCAACTTAGATAGGTTCCCCTAGTTTGTTCAGATTTTGTATTTATAAATACAGTTGCGACCAATTTCTTCTAATACACTCTCTGTAATATATGGACGTTTTGATGTTTTGCCAATTACGCTGCAGTAAAGCTCTTTTTATTTGTTCCAAGCCTGGTGCCCAGCCTCTAATTACCTCCATACAAATGTGAAGTATCAAAAGTTGTGCCTGTAACTGGTGCTATTCTACTCTTTCCTTGCATCAAACGTATCTGCAAAGTGTGAGGCGTCTTTCACCTCTATTCCAAAGAGATCTGCACCAAAGGTAAGAAATGGGAATAACAAGCTTTAAACATATTCTCATGGCTAGTGATAGGGGTACGCTTTGCCAAAGTTCGCAAGCACTGCAAAAATGGTGTTCCTTTGCAAGCTCGACTAGAGTCCCAAATTACTTATATACCTGCCCAAGCACATCTTTATGCAACACGTGGAAAGACACCTGTGCGCAAAAAAGGAACACACCTGAGACACCTAGGAAATCAGGTAACACATTAGAGTTGGTAAATTAGAAAAGTTGCAGGTCGAACTTTAACCCATTCACCCAACTCTACTGATGGTGGCACAAATTCACATAAAGCAAAATGTTTGCTTCTTGCAAAAGGAAGAGGGTTTGCATTGAATGGGAGCAGAGTTTCAACGTCTCTTTTTTATCAAATGTAATATAAGATTCAGAAATTTTATTAAATTAAAAGAGTATAAAAATAGCAAGTTTCAAGTATACTCATATCTTGTATAAGTACTTCGTCATTGACATCTCTGAAGAGAAGATTGAGAGGAGCTAATACTGTAGAATAAAAATGTGTGAGACTGTCTCAACTCACTTCAGAAGCATTTTCTATCCAATTTGCTAATTTTCTTAATTAGGGTTCCTTCTCAATAGGTTTTGTACTAGTGGAAGTGTTACGTCATGTAGGGCCAGATTCACTAAGCTGTCTTCTGCCATGAAACACCTTACAGCTCATGCAAGGTATCTTGCCGCCCCAGCAGGTGTCGTACGGCAGGAGACTGCTTAGAAACATCTAGACCTTAGTCTTTTTTATCATTCATCAGAACTAGCCAATGAAAAAACACAAACGTGCCTGGTTCTTATTCGTTGGGTCACTGTTTGCATGTGTACTGGAGGATGTTTGAGGAATGGGTCCTGCTCTGGAGAGGACAGGTGAAGTACATCCTTCTTTCCAGAAGTAATAATAGATCAGTGAAACCACTCTGAGTAGCTGTAGTGTTTTGAATTATACTAAGAGACCAGACTCACTATTAGCTTATGGAGAAATAAAGTGACAAACATCCTACAATGTGCAAAGTACAGTAAAAGTTAAATATCCATGTTTTACACAGCAACTAAAACATACTTCATTTAGCCTTTTTTGATGTTGTACAATGAATAAAAGCTACAAATAAGGTTTCTGGGTAGTGATATGCAAATTAGCACCGAGTAGGCAGGTCCCTTTTTGAATACTTATTTTCATGAATTCACGACTATACCTTTTACATTAAGCAGTTTATTCAGTGAAATCCATGTCAACCATTGGATCCCACAAAAACAGCTGGTGCAATCAATTTGTGCTTGACCTTTAATTCTTCACTGGTAGTGGTTACAAACCAGACCGAGAATTAGGTTACCGGGGTTAAAAAAAATGCCACCACTGTAAGAAGTCTAACACAGATAATATAAATGTGTAAGTTTGCATGCATAGAAGCATACAGATGTAGCAGTAATTTTCAGCACCAGTGCATGTTGCAGGACCGCGCTATTCACCCGGTACCAGAGGATTATCATTGTGGGAGGTCCGAATCGAGAAGCATAGCCCCCCCAGCCCCCTTCATAGCGACGTTGTGGCAGCACTAAGTCCTGCTATATCTGTACTATAAAATATGTCATGAATGAAAATCTATGCAGTACCTATTTTATTTTATTGGATATGTAACATATTTTTGGCCTTCTAGGCAATCTTGCTACATTTCAGATCCATTACCTTGTCATCTTAAAACATACAAGACTTACTGAATATATTTTCCGTGGGTTTACCACATTTATGTTCCTTGGTTTTTATCCTCAGTAGAACTCCACTAGCCCAGATCCAGCACGACACCATGTTTCTTTATCCCAATAGTGTACATGTACCTTGGGAAATCCATTAGGGTTTAAAAAAATGTATATACATTACTCAGTTAAAAGGTGTCTTGTGTTAAGGAGAAATGAAAAAATTCAGACTTCATGGAAGAGGACGAGTTAATGAAAGGTTTAATATGAAGTAATCATGGGTATGCAGTGGTGAACTTACAATTCCGCCGCCCATAGGCACTTACCTTGTGGCACCTGTGCCACGCCTCCTCCTCCTTCGTGCCGCCCTCTTCTTTTAGCATCGTGGCGTCAAATGATGCTGTTGTAACGTTGCTGACTGCAACCAGGATACGGACCCGCAGGGCAGAGGTAGGGAGTGATACACAGATCTTGGCCTGGGATCTGAGGCCTTGGATGCAGGGGTAGTCAGGTCAGGTTCCTGGCTCGAGGAAGGCAGCAGGCAAGGGTAGTCGAGTCCGGTTCCATGGTTAAGGCAGGCGGCAGACAAGGGTAGTCAGGTCCAGTTCCTGGGTCGAGACAGTAGGTAGGAAAGGGTAGTCAGGTCCAGTTCCGGGGTTGAGCTAGGCGGCAGGCAAAGCTAGTCAGATCCAGTACCGGGGTCGAGGCAGGTGGCAGACAAGGATAGTCAGGTCCATTTCCAGGGTCAAGGCAGGCAGTAGGCAAGGATACAAGCTGGAGTCCTAACACAGGCCAGGAGCAAATACAGAGCTAGGCAGGAACAAGGTGCACGGTGCTTTGCACGAGCAAAGACAGGAAGCAACTGCCTGATACTTAAAGCCCAGGAGCAGCTGATGGCAATTGAGGGTCAGAGAGAGGCTGACTTCCTACCAGCATCCATCTTAGGTGGGGCATGATAGTGACCTGGTCCATCTGCCATCTTGGTATACCCATAGAGTCCTTATAGCTGCGACATCACACGATGTCACATTACCATGGTAACGTGATGTCACCGCATCATTTGATGCTGCAACGCTGAAGAAAGAGGAGGGCAACATTAAGGAGAAGGTAACAACTTTATAGAGGTCCCACATACTCCACCTGCAATCAGGAGAAGAGAGTGGGGCCTCTGTATATGGAGGGGGGAGGTACATTTGCCTCCCCAAAATGTTGTCACCTTAGGTCCGGGACTATCAGCGAGACAGAACAAAAGGGGGCATGAATCAATACCAAGATCAGCTGCATTCAATCTGAACCCCTTCTGTCTACATCTGCGTTGCCCCAAATGCAGATTCCTGATGCGGTTCCCCAAGAGCTGCTCCCCTCTGCACAGAACCAGCGTGCTAAGGGTTAATATTTGCATGTGCTTACTGCTGTGTTTTGTCAGCCCAACCCTCTGGCATGTTAGTGACCCAGGAGGACAAAAGACTTTAAACACACAGCTGCATTGATTCTGAACCTCTTCAGTCTCATCTGAGTCACCCCAAAGGTGGTCAGACTTTGGCGCAGCTGAATGACAGACAAAGCGTGTGAGCCATTTGCTGCCATTCGCTGATGTTTGGTGATTGTAACAATAGTATTTGGGATGAAGGCTACATTTCTAAAGCTACTAATGACCTATGCCAAACGAGGTGGACTTTATAGGAACAAATCATCCTTAAGCCCGCTGGTCAGAAAGCGCATCGCACAGCAGATGCTAATGCCAATTATAGACTATGGGAACATAGTATATGGCACAGCACCACAAACTCACCTTAGCAAACTAGACACCCTCTACAATTCAATTTGCTGCTTTGTCCTCCAATGTAACTACAACACACACCACTGCGAAATGCTCAAAGAACTAGATTGGTCATCACTTGAGTCTAGGCGCAAAGTTCATCTTTCCTGTCTTGCCTTCAAATACTTTCTGGGCAAACTACCCGCCTATCTGAACAATCTCCTCACCCCTACCACATGCAGCACTTATCACCTGAGATCTGACGATTGTTTGCTTTTCCAAGGTTCAACAAAGTATTTGGCCGCACCTCCTTCTCTTACCGAGCACCTCAAACCGGGAACAATATAACTGAGACTCTCACAGCCGTCACCAGTCTAAATTCTTTCAAAACTAAAGCTGTCTCACATTTTAATCTGGTCTGTAACTGTTTCATACGCCTAAAATATAAAATATTTTAAACTGGTCATGCAATGTCTTTATACATAATGTATTACCCTGCTCACTTAATGTAACCATGTATTTGTAACCATGTAACATGCATCATTACTCTATGGCCAGGACATACAGTACGTGAAAACGAGAGGTAACTCTCAATGTATTACTTTTTGACCACACATTTTATAATAAATAAATAAGATCGTGAAGAGTTGTTGGGTCAAAGAGATTCTAGGGTTCACATACAGATGTAGCACAATTTACCGTCTCCGGAGCCGTGGCTGAAAAAGATTAGTGCTGCCACGACATCGATGTGTGGGTCCATGTTTCCAGATCCGACTCTCACATCCGTGGCAGCCATGGTCATTGTCACACAGCTTGCCCCAGTGCCGGAAACAATTAGTCCTGCTTCATCTGTACAAAAAAAAGTTATTTCTGCAAAGGGACAACTGTTGACCTTCACATGGGCAAATAAAAAGAACAACAGGCTTCAGTGGCATTTGAAACTCAGGGCAGCGTTCTTCCGGGTTCGTCTCCATTTTTTTTCAGTTTGTAACGTGTTGTTTGTGTTGTTCACCTGCTGGCATAATCATTTACTCCCCCGACATTGCCCAGGACATACTTAGTACATACTTGAAAACGAGGGGTAACTCTCAATATACTACCCAGTAAAAGATGTGTGTAAATAAATTGGGATTTGACATTTTGTATTTGTTTGCACATTCTTTGTTACAAAAGTTGCTATCAATTCTGGCTATTATTGATAATCTTTGAAGCCCCTAAAATGAACATAACAATGTGATACAAACAGAATTGGTCTTTTTTTTTTACAAAGTTTTATCTGTTCTTATTGCTAAGAAAAGGTTTTAAAATGGAAGGTGAAAAATGATTGATTGCATATTATAATGATGGATAATGACAACTGAATAAAGGTCAAAATTATTAAATAGATCCTGCAGTGTAAAAAAAAAATCTATGTTCATCTCTAAAGGGAAGTGTCAAAAATTGACATGTCCCCTTTATGTAAGAATGATGGTGGTACTAAGTAACAAGTCACCTAGAATATGTAACCACCATGAAACAATGTTCAGTATGCCAGGTGTATTCATTCCAACGTGTGTATAATGAGAGTATACTAATTAGCATCAGATGGTCTTCTGTAAAAAGGTAACATGTTTTCTTTTTAAATGTATTTTAATTTGTATGATTGATTTGAAAGAAAATTAACGTACATATTTATTATTAGTTACATGTGTAAATTCCAGGAGGAAATCATTTTTAGATCTTTCTAAAGTACAGTATGATCATGCAATAAAAAAATAACACACCTTTTCAGCTAAAATGGTACCCAACCTTTTTCTAATGTATAAGTTATCTGTGTTGGGCTCCTATTATGTTGAAGCATTCAGTACTGTATGTGAAAAGATGAGGCTTTTAGGAAAACAAGTCATTTAAATATCCTTATACTATTAACACAGTTTTTGTCAGATTTCCCCTAGTCCTAATAAAGACAAAGGACCTCCCAGAATACTTTAGGATTACATAGGGCTAAGGCTTCGATTATACCAGCTCCGGGTGGGCGCGCGTTCGTTCTCGTGACGTCATCAATGCGATCCAGCTGAGCGACATGTGCACTGCAGGCAGGGGGCAGCTGGAGGAGACAGGGAGGTGTGGCGGAGGCGTGGCCGTAATGTGTTCGCCCTCATTGGCTGAACCGCTCCTGTGATGTGGCCGTCGCCTGAAGAAAACAAATTCCCAGGTCTGTTCTCTGGTCTGTTGCCCTGCAGTTCCAGTGTGCGCGCGCGTCGCGCTAGGTATGTACACTGTCATCGTATTGTTGCAATTTGATTTTCAGTTTTGTGGTGGTGCGCCGCAAACCACTTTCGGTATAATCACGGCCTAAGACTTTTAAGGCTCTGAGAAGTTTGGTCCTCTTAGGGCCATTGTCTCTCTCTCGCAGTCTCTCTGTCTGTCTCTCTCTCTCTGCCTGTCTCTCTCTCTGTCTCTCTCTCATCTTGTATAGAATTTTGATGGCTGCTTATTAGCCATGTTACAATATTCCTAAATACAGAACACATTAGTAATAAGTAAACTACAGAAACGTGGGATAAAAAGAGAACAGGAGACAGTATCAAACTTGTAAGAGTGCAGGAGACAGAAGATGGAAACAAAGGTCTGAGGATGAACGTTTGATTTAGTGTGAGAATACTATTTTTTTTCTAGAATTTTAAAAACCCTTACTAATGACACTAATAATTTAATGCAAAAGGCCCACCTGGCTGCACTCACACTGTAGTAAAGGAAGGAGACAGACAACAAAATGCCACTATTGGGTATTATAATAGTGAATACCTTTTTTGTGTTCACTAATCTTTGATCCCCCTTGTAGCACCCCTCACGGCTACATTACACCTAGTTTATTTCTCTAGGCTGTTGTAGCGAAGTTTTTCCCCTCATCTCTCCTTCTACCCTTCCCAAAATAATATAATAGGTCAATTGCTGGATGAATGGGAAATAACATACAATTCACTCACAAACCCAGTGTGGCTGGATACATAGTATCCATGTATTGAAGGGACTCCAAGAATGTCCGTCTTCATGTTGTGACTTCTGAGCAATGTCTAATGTTGTCTAATGTGTAGTGATGTCCAATGTGTCCCTATATTTATTTTATTTTTTTGAGTTCTTGGTTTATTTACCTTTCATCATTCAATCATTTATGCGCAATTCTAAAAGTGTAAAAATTCTAAAAGTGTAACGACACCAGCTCAAGTCCCCAATAAAGCCGCCAGGGGGGATTCTTGCTGGTAACTCTGGCTGAACTTAAAGACCATTGCAATGTTTTTCCAAGTCGCACAGGCTCCAAATTCGCCATAATTACAAATATGACAGCGCCATCTCCAGCTGTCTGATCATTCTTAAGAATATTGCACGTGCCAGGAAGGTGGTTTTTCTACATAAATCGAAGCGATGTTCCCGGTGCATATATTAACAACACAGTGGTTATATACTAACCTGTCTTTTCTCAATGTGTGCCGTAAATGTCAAAAAGGTTTTCTAGTCAAATACACTGGCGCACACATATGGAATAGTTTGTAAAATGTCCGGCAGCAAATATTCTTTGCGTACCGTCTTATAAAAGATGGAAAAGAAAGTAAGATGGCTAATTTATTGAAGAACATATTGATGCCATTTTGTGCACAATCCACATACACATACACGTACGTGTACACATACACGTGTACACATACACATACACATACATGTATATACATAGACGTACAAACACACACACACGCATACATACAGTACATGTGTATACATAGACATACACATGTATACATACACATATATACACACATACATGTGTATACATAGACATATATATATTATACACGTGTACACACATGTGAGTACAAACACGTGTATACATATATGTAGCCCGGTCCCACCTGGCTCCCCAGACATTCGGTTCTCTCGCTCTCACCTGCGACAGCGTGAGGGCAGTTGCAGGGGTGATCGCGTCACCGTGGGCTCCCGCGACATCAGCTACAGGGCGCCACCATCTTGTGTGCGTTTGCGGATACGCAGAAGCTCGCGCACGCGCAGTATAGCCCCAGATGTGATACGGCAGCCATTACAGGGAGTGAGAAGAGGTGCTCCATAGTCAGGGATATCCCCCAGTTCGCACATGCGCAGTTAGCAGCGGCGGCGGCCATTACACAGCGCGCACGAGGCCCCAATGTTAGAGAGAGCCACCAAGGACTACAATTCCCAGCAGCCTCTGGGGACTGCACTTTCACCCTGGTCACAGGCAGCCAGACAGCCAATAAGGCTGACAGATGCTCATGCTGCAAAGTTGCAACAATGTTGTGTGAAGACAGGGATTGTCAGTTAGGAGCTGGGACACAGAGAGGGGAGGGTGTGTTTGTGCAGGGAGGAAAGTAGCCTCCTGCACTAGGCCAGAAGTCTCCCCTTAGCCCCCAGATAGGCCCTACTCACCTCCGCTTGTGGTTACTACAGGGACTCCCCTTAGACTAAGGACAGGGTCCTGTAGAACCTAGACAAGTGAGGGTCCAGCCAGGAACCGTGACTATCCTGGCAATTGCTGTGAAGGTAATACATCCTCTGCGTTAGCAGAGAAAAGAGACATTATAAAGGTGGATCACTCCATGTGGGAGCCACCCACCGTTGAGGCAGAGGCATCTTGGATCATCCCCTGGAGCAAGGGATTCCAAGCAAAGGTCACCTGCGCACCCAGTAGCAGGAGCACCGGGCAGGTATTATCCAAGTCACGAAGTGCACCACCTATACACTTCATCTTAGTGGGCAGCGCTGTCCCACACGTAGGTGGGGTTGTGGGGCTCTTGGGACTTTGGGTACAAGGACCTTGGGGATACTGTGTAAAGAGGTTATAGCCCAGTTAGGGGCAAGGTTATAGCTGCCAGCTAGTGGCAGAGGGTGGCATATATATCGTTGTGCATACTGATGATGTTGCACTGTGAACGTATGATACTCTGTGTTGTGTTGCTATACAATATGATGTGATGTTATTGTGTTATTTGCTCGTTCAGTAAACCTTTTAGCCATAACCCTGGTGTATGTGGTTTCTGGGTGGGTTCCTATGCTAGGCCCATTCTACATTCCTATAGAATCCTACATAGGTGGAGGCGCTGACCGACGAGAAAGTTCCAGAGATTCACTCCAGGCTCTTACTAACGGAGGCTCAGGCCTCCTGTGAGCCTGACAGGTATAACGCACCACACCAGGTAACATTAGGTTCCCCACACACACCCACTATATGCGATTGGGTGGGGGGGGGATACCCGTTACATATACATACACATACACATACGTGTATACACACACATACACATGTATATGTAGACATACACATACATGTATACATCGACATATAATTACTATATCTATATGTATATAAACACATTGTCTACACCCCACTTTGTGATGCCTTAATATGGACATGTGGGTGTGGCTAGTAAGTGGCAATTAGGACCTTGGGTGACCTCATTTCCCAAATCCAACTTTGTAGATGCCTTAATATGGACATTTAGCTGTGGCAAGGTGTGGCCCAAAGGCGTGGCACTTCAAGGATATCCCAGCTTCAGCACAAGTGGTGAAGAGAAAACCTGAACCCCTGATTGAGCCACCCGTGCTGAAGCTGGGATATCCTGTAAACCTGATCTTTTGGGGGGTCTTGAGGACTGTGGAGTTGAGCACCCATGTCAATCCACCTAGATTCTACCCAACAGCGAGCGGAAGAACCAAGGAAGTTTTCTAGCCTGTCTTTAATGTCTGCACCAATCTTCTGCGAGACCTGCACATTGTTACTACACCACCCAATCAGTGACTGTCCTTCTCTTTCACCGCTGACTTCTGTTATGATAATATCACGAGATATTAAATATTTAAGCAATCTGGTATTGCAGGGGTTAATGTGGTTACAGTTTGTCTTAAACCCATTTCTTTGTATTTTTTTAACGTCCTATTAACCCCTTGGCCAGGCCTTGCTGATGACTGATAGAATCTAGAGATAAAAACAACACATGACAGCTTCCTATTGGTCCGCGAGACCCGCACAATTTTAGGCCATTTTGTTTCTTCTAGAGGGAGATTTAAAACCGGAGACTTCACTGAAAAGTATTCCCCCCACCCGGACAGTGTCTCCTAATCCATCCCGGTCTCACAGCTTCGGCACCAGCGCACCCCCCACCCGGACAGTGTCTCCTAATCCATCCCGGTCTCACAGCCTCTGCACCAGCGCACCCCCCACCCGGACAGTGTCTCCTAATCCATCCCGGTCTCACAGCTTCTGTACTAGCGCACCCCCCACCCGGACAGTGTCTCCTAATCCATCCCGGTCTCACAGCTTCTGTACTAGCGCACCCCCCACCCGGACAGTGTCTCCTAATCCATCCCGGTCTCACAGCCTCTGCACCAGCGCACCCCCCACCCGGACAATGTCTCCTAATCCATCCCGGTCTCACAGCTTCGGCACCAGCGCACCCCCCACCCGGACAGTGTCTCCTAATCCATCCCGGTCTCACAGCCTCTGCACCAGCGCACCCCCCACCCGGACAGTGTCTCCTAATCCATCCCGGTCTCACAGCTTCGGCACCAGCGCACCCCCCACCCGGACAGTGTCTCCTAATCCATCCCGGTCTCACAGCCTCTGCACCAGCGCACCCCCCACCCGGACAATGTCTCCTAATCCATCCCGGTCTCACAGCTTCGGCACCAGCGCACCCCCCACCTGGACAATGTCTCCTAATCCATCCTGGTCTCACAGCCTCTGCACCAGCGCACCCCCCACCCGGACAATGTCTCCTAATCCATCCCGGTCTCACAGCCTCTGCACTAGCTCACCCCCCACCCGGACAATGTCCCCTAACCCATCCCGGTCTCACAGCTTCGGCACCAGCGCACCCCCCACCCGGACAATGTCTCCTTATCCATCCCGGTCTCACAGCATCGGCACCAGCGCACCCCCCACCCGGACAATGTCTCCTAATCCATCCCGGTCTCACAGCTTCTGTACTAGCGCACCCCCCACCCGGACAGTGTCTCCTAATCCATCCCGGTCTCACAGCCTCTGCACCAGCGCACCCCCCACCCGGACAATGTCTCCTAATCCATCCCGGTCTCACAGCTTCTGCACCAGCGCACCCCCCACCCGGACAGTGTCTCCTAATCCATCCCGGTCTCACAGCTTCGGCACCAGCGCACCCCCCACCCGGACAATGTCTCCTAATCCATCCCGGTCTCACAGCTTCGGCACCAGCGCACCCCCCACCCGGACAATGTCTCCTAATCCATCCCGGTCTCACAGCCTCTGCACCAGCGCACCCCCCACCCGGACAATGTCTCCTAATCCATCCCGGTCTCACAGCTTCTGCACCAGCGCACCCCCCACCCGGACAGTGTCTCCTAATCCATCCCGGTCTCACAGCCTCTGCACCAGCGCACCCCCCACCCGGACAATGTCTCCTAATCCATCCCGGTCTCACAGCTTCGGCACCAGCGCACCCCCCACCCGGACAATGTCTCCTAATCCATCCCGGTCTCACAGCTTCGGCACCAGCGCACCCCCCACCCGGACAATGTCTCCTAATCCATCCCGGTCTCACAGCTTCTGCACCAGCGCACCCCCCACCCGGACAGTGTCTCCTAATCCATCCCGGTCTCACAGCCTCTGCACCAGCGCACCCCCCACCCGGACAATGTCTCCTAATCCATCCCGGTCTCACAGCTTCTGCACCAGCGCACCCCCCACCCGGACAATGTCTCCTAATCCATCCCGGTCTCACAGCTTTTGCACTAGCGCACCCCCCACCCGAACAATGTCTCCTAATCCATCCCGGTCTCACAGCTTCTGCACTAGCGCACCCCCCACCCGGACAATGTCTCCTAATCCATCCCGGTCTCACAGCCTCTGCACCAGCGCACCCCCCACCTGGACAATGTCTCCTAATCCATCCCGGTCTCACAGCTTCTGTACTAGCGCACCCCCCACCCGGACAGTGTCTCCTAATCCATCCCGGTCTCACAGCTCCTGCACTAGCGCACCCCCCACCCGGACAGTGTCTCCTAATCCATCCCGGTCTCACAGCTTCTGCACCAGCGCACCCCCCACCCGGACAGTGTCTCCTAATCCATCCCGGTCTCACATCTTCTGCACCAGCGCACCCCCCACCCGGACAGTGTCTCCTAATCCATCCCGGTCCCACAGCTTCTGCACTAGCGCACCCCCCACCCGGACAATGTCTCCTAATCCATCCCGGTCTCACAGCTTCTGCACCAGCGCACCCCCCACCCGGACAATGTCTCCTAATCCATCCCGGTCTCACAGCTTCTGCACCAGCGCACCCCCCACCCAGACAATGTCTCCTAATCCATCCCGGTCTCACAGCCTCTGCACCAGCGCACCCCCCACCCGGACAATGTCTCCTAATCCATCCCGGTCTCACAGCTTCGGCACCAGCGCACCCCCCACCCGGACAGTGTCTCCTAATCCATCCCGGTCTCACAGCTTCTGCACTAGCGCACCCCCCACCCAGACAATATCCTAATCCATCCCGGTCTCACAGCTTCTGCACCAGCGCACCCCCCACCCGGACAATGTCTCCTAATCCATCCCGGTCTCACAGCTTCGGCACCAGCGCACCCCCCACCCGGACAGTGTCTCCTAATCCATCCCGGTCTCACAGCTTCTGCACTAGCGCACCCCCCACCCAGACAATCTCCTAATCCATCCCGGTCTCACAGCCTCTGCACCAGCGCACCCCCCACCCGGACAGTGTCTCCTAATCCATCCCGGTCTCACAGCCTCTGCACCAGCGCACCCCCCACCCGGACAGTGTCTCCTAATCCATCCCGGTCTCACAGCTTCTGTACTAGCGCACCCCCCACCCGGACAGTGTCTCCTAATCCATCCCGGTCTCACAGCTTCTGTACTAGCGCACCCCCCACCCGGACAGTGTCTCCTAATCCATCCCGGTCTCACAGCCTCTGCACCAGCGCACCCCCCACCCGGACAATGTCTCCTAATCCATCCCGGTCTCACAGCTTCGGCACCAGCGCACCCCCCACCCGGACAGTGTCTCCTAATCCATCCCGGTCTCACAGCCTCTGCACCAGCGCACCCCCCACCCGGACAGTGTCTCCTAATCCATCCCGGTCTCACAGCTTCGGCACCAGCGCACCCCCCACCCGGACAGTGTCTCCTAATCCATCCCGGTCTCACAGCCTCTGCACCAGCGCACCCCCCACCCGGACAATGTCTCCTAATCCATCCCGGTCTCACAGCTTCGGCACCAGCGCACCCCCCACCTGGACAATGTCTCCTAATCCATCCTGGTCTCACAGCCTCTGCACCAGCGCACCCCCCACCCGGACAATGTCTCCTAATCCATCCCGGTCTCACAGCCTCTGCACTAGCTCACCCCCCACCCGGACAATGTCCCCTAACCCATCCCGGTCTCACAGCTTCGGCACCAGCGCACCCCCCACCCGGACAATGTCTCCTTATCCATCCCGGTCTCACAGCATCGGCACCAGCGCACCCCCCACCCGGACAATGTCTCCTAATCCATCCCGGTCTCACAGCTTCGGCACCAGCGCACCCCCCACCCGGACAATGTCTCCTAATCCATCCCGGTCTCACAGCTTCGGCACCAGCGCACCCCCCACCCGGACAATGTCTCCTAATCCATCCCGGTCTCACAGCTTCTGCACCAGCGCACCCCCCACCCGGACAGTGTCTCCTAATCCATCCCGGTCTCACAGCCTCTGCACCAGCGCACCCCCCACCCGGACAATGTCTCCTAATCCATCCCGGTCTCACAGCTTCTGCACCAGCGCACCCCCCACCCGGACAGTGTCTCCTAATCCATCCCGGTCTCACAGCCTCTGCACCAGCGCACCCCCCACCCGGACAATGTCTCCTAATCCATCCCGGTCTCACAGCTTCGGCACCAGCGCACCCCCCACCCGGACAATGTCTCCTAATCCATCCCGGTCTCACAGCTTCGGCACCAGCGCACCCCCCACCCGGACAATGTCTCCTAATCCATCCCGGTCTCACAGCTTCTGCACCAGCGCACCCCCCACCCGGACAGTGTCTCCTAATCCATCCCGGTCTCACAGCCTCTGCACCAGCGCACCCCCCACCCGGACAATGTCTCCTAATCCATCCCGGTCTCACAGCTTCTGCACCAGCGCACCCCCCACCCGGACAATGTCTCCTAATCCATCCCGGTCTCACAGCTTTTGCACTAGCGCACCCCCCACCCGAACAATGTCTCCTAATCCATCCCGGTCTCACAGCTTCTGCACTAGCGCACCCCCCACCCGGACAATGTCTCCTAATCCATCCCGGTCTCACAGCCTCTGCACCAGCGCACCCCCCACCTGGACAATGTCTCCTAATCCATCCCGGTCTCACAGCTTCTGTACTAGCGCACCCCCCACCCGGACAGTGTCTCCTAATCCATCCCGGTCTCACAGCTCCTGCACTAGCGCACCCCCCACCCGGACAGTGTCTCCTAATCCATCCCGGTCTCACAGCTTCTGCACCAGCGCACCCCCCACCCGGACAGTGTCTCCTAATCCATCCCGGTCTCACATCTTCTGCACCAGCGCACCCCCCACCCGGACAGTGTCTCCTAATCCATCCCGGTCCCACAGCTTCTGCACTAGCGCACCCCCCACCCGGACAATGTCTCCTAATCCATCCCGGTCTCACAGCTTCTGCACCAGCGCACCCCCCACCCGGACAATGTCTCCTAATCCATCCCGGTCTCACAGCTTCTGCACCAGCGCACCCCCCACCCAGACAATGTCTCCTAATCCATCCCGGTCTCACAGCCTCTGCACCAGCGCACCCCCCACCCGGACAATGTCTCCTAATCCATCCCGGTCTCACAGCTTCGGCACCAGCGCACCCCCCACCCGGACAGTGTCTCCTAATCCATCCCGGTCTCACAGCTTCTGCACTAGCGCACCCCCCACCCAGACAATATCCTAATCCATCCCGGTCTCACAGCTTCTGCACCAGCGCACCCCCCACCCGGACAATGTCTCCTAATCCATCCCGGTCTCACAGCTTCTGCACTAGCGCACCCCCCACCCAGACAGTGTCTCCTAATCCATCCTGGTCTCACAGCTTCTTTACCAGCGCACCCCCCACCCGGACAGTGTCTCCTAATCCATCCCGGTCCCACAGCTTCTGCACTAGCGCACCCCCCACCCGGACAATGTCTCCTAATCCATCCCGGTCTCACAGCTTCTGCACCAGCGCACCCCCCACCCGGACAATGTCTCCTAATCCATCCCGGTCTCACAGCTTCTGCACCAGCGCACCCCCCACCCAGACAATGTCTCCTAATCCATCCCGGTCTCACAGCCTCTGCACCAGCGCACCCCCCACCCGGACAATGTCTCCTAATCCATCCCGGTCTCACAGCTTCGGCACCAGCGCACCCCCCACCCGGACAGTGTCTCCTAATCCATCCCGGTCTCACAGCTTCTGCACTAGCGCACCCCCCACCCAGACAATATCCTAATCCATCCCGGTCTCACAGCTTCTGCACCAGCGCACCCCCCACCCGGACAATGTCTCCTAATCCATCCCGGTCTCACAGCTTCTGCACCAGCGCACCCCCCACCCGGACAGTGTCTCCTAATCCATCCTGGTCTCACAGCTTCTTTACCAGCGCACCCCCCACCCGGACAGTGTCTCCTAATCCATCCCGGTCTCACAGCTTCAGCACCAGCGCACCCCCCACCCGGACAATGTCTCCTAATCCATCCCGGTCACACAGCTCCTGCACCAGCGCACCCCCCACCCGGACTGTGTCTCCTAATCCATCCCGGTCACACAGCTCCTGCACTAGCGCACCCCCCACCCGGACAGTGTCTCCTAATCCATCCCGGTCTCACAGCCTCTGCACCAGCGCACCCCCCACCCGGACAATGTCTCCTAATCCATCCCGGTCTCACAGCCTCTGCACCAGCGCACCCCCCACCTGGACAGTGTCTCCTAATCCATCCCAGTCTCACAGCCTCTGCACCAGCGCACCCCCCACCCGGACAGTGTCTCCTAATCCATCCCAGTCTCACAGATTCTGCACCAGCGCACCCCACACCCGGACAATGTCTCCTAATCCATCCCAGTCTCACAGCTTCTGCACCAGCGCACCCCCCACCCGGACAGTGTCTCCTAATCTATCCCAGTTTCACAGCTTCTGCACCAGCGCACCCCCCACCCGGACAATGTCTCCTAATCCATCCCAGTCTCACAGCCTCTGCACCAGCGCACCCCCCACCCGGACAGTGTCTCCTAATCCATCCCAGTCTCACAGATTCTGCACCAGCGCACCCCACACCCGGACAATGTCTCCTAATCCATCCCAGTCTCACAGCTTCTGCACCAGCGCACCCCCCACCCGGACAGTGTCTCCTAATCTATCCCAGTTTCACAGCTTCTGCACCAGCGCACCCCCCACCCGGACAATGTCTCCTAATCCATCCCGGTCTCACAGCTCCTGCACCAGCGCACCCCCCACCCAGACAATGTCTCCTAATCCATCCCGGTCTCACAGCTTCGGCACCAGAGCACCCCCCACCCAGACAATGTCTCCTAATCCATCCCGGTCTCACAGCTTCGGCACCAGCGCACCCCCCACCCGGACAGTGTCTCCTAATCCATCCCGGTCTCACAGCTGCGGCACCAGCGCACCCCCCACCCGGACAATGTCCCCTAATCCATCCTGGTCTCACAGCTCCTGCACCAGCGCACCCCCCACCCGGACAATGTCTCCTAATCCATCCCGGTCTCACAGCCTCTGCACTAGCGCACCCCCCACCCGGACAATGTCTCCTAATCCATCCCGGTCTCACAGCTCCTGCAGCAGCGCACACCCCACCCGGCAATGTCTCCTAATCCATCCCGGTCTCACAGCTGCGGCACCAGCGCACCCCCCACCCGGACAATGTCTCCTAATCCATCCCGGTCTCACAGCTTCTGCACTAGCGCAGCCCCCACCCGGACAGTGTCTCCTAATCCATCCCTGTCTCACAGCTTCAGCACCAGCGCACCCCCCACTCGGACAATGTCTCCTAATCCATCCCGGTCTCACAGCTTCGGCACCAGCGCACCCCCCACCCGGACAATGTCTCCTAATCCATCCCGGTCTCACAGCTCCTGCACTAGCGCACCCCCCACCCGGACAATGTCTCCTAATCCATCCCGGTCTCACAGCTTCTGCACTAGCGCACCCCCCACCCCGACAGTGTCTCCTAATCCATCCCGGTCTCACAGCTTCAGCACCAGCGCACCCCCCACCCGGACAATGTCTCCTAATCCATCCCGGTCTCACAGCTTCGGCACCAGCGCACCCCCCACCCGGACAATGTCTCCTAATCCATCCCGGTCTCACAGCTCTTGCACTAGCGCACCCCCCACCCGGACAATGTCTCCTAATCCATCCCGGTCTCACAGCCTCTGCACCAGCGCACCCCCCACCCGGACAATGTCTCCTAATCCATCCCGGTCTCACAGCTTCGGCACCAGCGCACCCCCCACCCGGACAATGTCTCCTAATCCATCCCGGTCTCACAGCTTCAGCACCAGCGCACCCCCCACCCGGACAATGTCTCCTAATCCATCCCGGTCTCACAGCTTCTGCACTAGGAAACATCTGCTTGTTTTCAGCTGTTTTTCTTCCCTGGTCATCCTTATAATTATTCTTAAGGCTGGTGAGCTGAAACCTACCAAAAGTGAGTTCAATTCCAACATGGTGATTATAACAAACTATCTGGTTAAAAATCTTCCTGTCCTACTACCCCTTATTTACCCCGTTATTGTGTCAGTTAAGAACAGGGTTTTGTAAACGGCTGTTTTACTTTAATATACTGCAGGGCCCCGCTTCTCGACGCTTCGCTTTTCGACGATTCCCTGATACATCCCGTCTCACAGCTTCTGTGTGCACGTGTGTGTGTCACTGTCATTGTGTGTGTGTCACTGTCAGTGTGTGTGTGTGTTTGTGTGTGTGTGTGTCACTGTCATTGTGTGTCTGTGTCACTGTCACTGTGTCACTGTGTTTGTCTGTCACTGTGTGTGTGTGTGTGTGTGTGTGTGTGTGTGTGTGTGTGTGTGTGTGTGTGTGTGTGTGTGTGTGTGTGTGTGTCACTGTCTGTGTCACTGTCACTCTATCACTGTGTTTGTGTGTCACTGTCTATTATGTGTCTGTGTGTGGCTATATCCTCCCCTCCAAATTCCGTTAACATGGCTGCGTGACGTCACGTAATGCACATTGCTATAACAACGCGACGCTCCATGACGTCACGCGGCATCAAGTTGACATGACAACGGGACATGTTATGGCGCCGAGGCATCACGTGATGCCACATTGCCATGTGTCAGGAATCGGCGTTCTCCTCGCTTCCCACACAGAGCACTCCCTCTCCGCATGGAGCCCCTGGACACACAAAATAATCCTGCCTTACCGGCCTCCATGGCTCCTCGCCCCTGCCGCCGTCGCGGGATCACTCCCCTCGGCGATTCCTCTGCTCGGCGCCGGGCGCGCCCACGCCCTCCTGCACGCACACCTACACGCACGCCAGCCCCAGACTTTATGTGCATGCATTCCCAGCTTACAGAGCACACGCCTAACAGAGCACTTTTAACCACTGCTCCTGCAGTGAGGCGCCGCCCCCAAGCATCACACAGTTCCATGCAAATCAAGGATTACACTCAGCTGGGCTGTAACACCTCCCTCCTATCAGGGAAGACTCCTTGCAGTCCTCCAGGCCTGCCTCCTTTTCCCATTGGCCTGCCCAGCTTTATTATGCCTGTGCTTCCCATTACTCGTCGCTCGACATAGTCTCTGTATGGAAGTACTTCTGGATTCTCTGAGTGGTTTCACAGGTTCTGACGCGGCTTGTACGACTACCCCCTCTGGCTCTCGATCTCGGCACCCCTTGGACAACGCTCACTCTGGTAACCCCTTGAACACGGCTTGGAATACGACCTATCTCCACTCTCCACTCCCTGACCTCGGCAAGGCATTCATCACTCTATCTCTACAACCGGTACCGGCAAGTATTGTCTACCTTACTACACCTGGCCTGGCAACGCTTCATACCACACTCCGGACACGCTTCCTTTGCTGCGGGTGCGTGTATTACCACTTCCCCCTTCAGCTCAGGGGACGGGTCTGGTCTGCGGGCAGCACCGGCGTAACACCATGGCAACAAGTCACCACTGACTGACATCATTGTCTCATTGTCATGGCAACGGGGTGCGTCACGTGATGTAATTTGTTTTTTAAATAATTTTTTAATGTGTCCCGGTTTTTCATTTTGAAAATCTGGTCACCCTAGTCTATTGCTATTGTGAAAAGCACTTACTGGCAAAAAAACAGCAGATTTGGCATTTTTGGGTCTATTGTACGACTTTTTATTCAATGACTGTTTATGGGTGATAAAAAGCCATTATAGCGTGATATTGCGCTGTTATCGCTGCTTTGTGAATAGCAGCACAGTCAGGATCGCACTATAAGGGCATTAATCGCAGCTAAAACCACTTATCACTGCATTGTGAATAGGCCCCAGAGACCTTTTCATACATTTATTGCTCTGTCTGTTTCTCTGCATCACCTGCCTTAGATCTGTGTTTAACTCCTGGAATCTCTGTAAATCCGAATCGCTGACCTGAGGAAGAGAGAGAACTCTCAAAAGCTTGTCTTATAGTATCAATTGCGAGTCCAAATAAAAAAGGTATCCCCTAATACTGAAGTACTCATTTACTCTGCACTGAACTCGCACGGCCATTTCTTCTTTTCTCTTCGCACTCCTTTTAGAATTAGTTTCACATTCATATTATTGTTGTTTCCCTTACTTATTTTCCTCTGTCAGCCTTGTTTCCCTCCTCTCCCTGATTTTCCCTCTCCCACCGTCTGTTCCTTAGCTAACAAGCTAATTATGCCAGCCGGGACTAGGTGATAAAGATGAGCATATATGTATTGTATCATTTATCAGAGTTTGGTGAATATGGGTTCTTGTTGCAGCCTCGTCTCTGACTTCCTATAAAAGCTGTTATTGATAAAAAGGATTGTGTTACTGAGGCTACAATAGTGCTTATTGACATTGCTGTGAAAAGGGGCATAAAATCTATCCAGTCTCCAGATATTGTTCCCGTTGTGCCTCCTGGTTTGTTGCAGGGCTATGTACAAAGTGCTGCCAGTTGATCCAGATGGTGTTTAAATGTGAGGATCAGATTGGAAATGTTTAAATGATGGTATAGTAAGTAGTGTGCAGAATATTTCTTGCAGATTGTCAAAAAAGACACTAGATTTACAGATGGAACATGATTTATGTGTAATTGGCCCCAAATAGTGTTTACCTCATCCGTGGCCACACCGTGCACCTCGCCGCCCTGAGGCGCTACTGAGCCGCTTGAATTTTGTGGTCAGATGGATTACTTGTGTTGTTGCAGTTCAGTGCGTGTCCGCCAGGTGGCGCACTGAATAAATTTGCCTATTATACTCTGATATTGTTTCAAATGCTGTCCCCTTTCTCTCTCCCCTAGTCCCCCCTCCCTATTGTGTTATTGCCAAATTATATGTAATACTATATTATCGTATTACCCCCTCTCCTTTTTTCTTTTTTGTATCCCCCTTTTTTAATTTTGAAAAAATGATCAATAAAAATCTTAAGTAATAAAAATAAACCCCACTATTCATTTACGGAATCTGTGTCATAACTTTTGTGCATGGCATGGGACATGGCGCTTCCTCCCTGCCACACAAGACCGGCTTGCAGTTATGCCTATATGATATACAACCGGGCCCCTTATATTCTCCAACATCTCCGAATTTTTTCGGGATTTTTTTCCGAATGCCACGCACTTCACTGCACTTCACCATGTTCATGCCGCATTCTGACCGCATTTATACTGCATTCATGTTGCATTCACACCCGCGGTTGATGCGCGGTTGATGTGATTATTGATAATGGTTCGGATTTAATTGGTTGCAATTCTTCGCGTATCCGCCAGATGGCAGATATTCATGAATTGTAATGCGCATGCGCTTCAGTAATGTGTCGACTTGCAGGTGTTTAAAAAAATACCACAGAGGTCCATTGTAAATTGGCCTTGGGACTGAAAGAAGAAGTTACAATAATGTATCAATTTAGGCTTTTCATATTAAAAAAAGACAAGCACAGTTTCTGGTCTGGTTATTGTCCTGAGAGTCCCGCCATGAGTCACAACTGCAGTCCGTGTTCCAAAAACCTGACAGAACGTACGCTTATTTAATATGGGCCGCGATTAATGCAACAGATGATAAGATGGCAACAGTTGTTCAAATTTATCAGTATTTTATCGAAAACTATGACTTTTACAAATTTTCGCCAGATGCTCATGTGTGGAAGCGTGCAATAAGGAAAAAGTTATGTAGCGATCCATGTTTTTTTCGTATTGATCCCGATGTTATTGGAGGGTATTGGTGTGTATCACCGTGTTTTTCCCGTATCTATGATCATGGAGACTGCAAAAGGCGAAAGGTAGTGTTAAAACCAACTAAGAAATGTCAGTCGCTGGCAAGCAATCCGACAGCGACAGCGGCAGCTTCCAATATTGGTCTGACCGTCAGTGAAAACCTAGTGACCGGCAACCCTTGCTGTCTGTCCCCGCCCGGATACCTGCAGCCTGAGCCGGATTTCGCGTACAGATTCGAGCAAGCTTGCATGTACCTAAGCGATTTCCAGCCTCATCAGCTGACTACAGGTGTAGTAGTCCTGCTGTCACCTGTCAACGACGTGTATGATCAAGAATACGGGACTGGCAGTGGCTCGGCGCCAGCTGATTGGGAAAGTCTATGGTGAGTAATGTTGCCGTATTTTATTCTGTTTTTTTTTATTTTGAAAATATCAATGCGATTCAAATATGCCGAAATGTGATACTGTTACAGTACTGTACACGCCTATGCGTTTCAACAATTTTCAAATGAGACATACAGCACTGCAAATGCATGTATAAATATGCAAATTTACAATTACTGCGCACACACACGCAGACTGTGTACTGACGTAGGTTGAACTGCTAAAGTATTAGACTTTCGAAGACAATAGCTCGCGAACGCCCCCCTGAGTTTTTAGACGGTATTGCAGTATTGCAGTATTGCAGTATTGCAGACAGCGATAATAAAATGCTAATATTACGAGCGCTAAAATACCGCTATGGCCGCACGAGGTTAATGGCGGCCGCCACTGTATTGCGCCATTTAAGGTGGGACACATGAGAGAGCAACTGTATCTGAGATCTATAAATATATCGGTGACAAGTACAAATACTACAACAACAAAAAACAAGAAGGATGGAAGAACTCTATAAGATACAACTTAAGCATTTCGATGAATGATGTTAAGTCCTATTCAGAGCCTGAAATGTGAGTTTTGCTGGAGGGAGAAAATGCTTAGCGAGTCATTTGCAATATGTGACTGAACGGAGATAAATCGGCAAGATAGAAAATAGATGGAAATGTGGGATTTCTCTGAGACTTTTAGGCCTTCAAGGTTCTGTAAACTGGTTTGTCAGGAACTGGTTTCGGTATAAAAAAAAAACGCGAAAAAGTTTGCAAATGCATTTTGGAAAGTTGTGCCGATCTCTTCTTGTTTCCCCTCAAAATATTTTCACTGCACCTTTTGCAAGTATTTAAACGATCTTTAATTAAATAAACTCTTTATGTGCTGAAATAAACTCTGTATAACTGCTGACGAGCTTGTCTCTTTCATTCATGACCTTTTGCTGTATTGTGTGCAGTCTGTTACAGCTTATTGACATTAATTCATTCTTTACTTCGGGGAAATAGTATAGTTCAGTGAAATCCTCATTGGTCTCTTTATTGAAATTGTATGCACCAACTCTGGTAATTATTCCCTAAATGCTAAACCTTGAATCATTTTGGTTACTCTACATGACTAGTAATTCCCATTTTCCAGTATGCCCTTGTATTAATGAGAACAATTGCAAGCCGTATATCATGTGAGTCCTCAACACTCCCTGGCATGATAACATCTGCTGATTTACTGTGTGATGCTACTATACAGCATGCAGATTGTATTAAGCATTACCTGGTCCACACAGTTCTATCCAGCAAAAGGTTTGGAATAAATTAATGTTGATAGAACTGGAAAAATTATTTTTTAAACCTTTGGAGTAATATTTGAAAGGTAACCTTGATAGTAACTGAGTGATTTGCTCTACAGTGGCAGCCGCCTTTAGTCTAAATCGGCCACCACCGCGGGAATTTTTAAACCGCGTGCAGACGCTGGCTTTTTTTTGTTTGTTTTGGCGCCGCAGGCGCTTTCATTGTTCAGCGCCATTAGCGCTGAACGGAGATGTGGCTGGCGCGCAGCCAAGAGATGCGGCTGGCGCGCGGCCAAGTTCGGCTGCTAAAGGAAACAGCGCCGAACAATTCCGGGTAGGTTTTAGAATAAACGCAGCCGCAACAGTAAATGCACAGAGATATTGGGGTAAATTCTATATAGTGCAAAATGGCCATTCTTACCGTTTTAGCTGAAAATCCCAATAGATGTCAATTATCTGGTCTCCCAACAGGAGGAAGTATCATCACCACTACTAGTATACATCAAAACGAGGTTAACTGTTTGAAATATATCTGGGATACAACCTAGTGGGATCTGTGTAAAGATAGGAAGCTAATCATGGATGGTAGTAAAGATGCATCCTACTGTTCCTTCATTGAGAGCGCCAGAGGCAATTAGCCATAGGGCAAAATGGGACTGAGGATGATCCCTGATTGACCTCGGTCAGAAGGTATGAAAGGTGATTGGTTAGTGGGTAGCTGGGCAATTTAGGCAGGAAAAGGTGTAGGGTGTTTCCAGGTGGAGCTAGGGCAGATGTTTAGGGATTGGTTAAAAGTGTGTTGCTAGGCTAAGAGCAATTGTCAAATCATTGGCTAAGGAGAGAATAGGCAGGGAGGAGTCAGGTTTGGGAGGGAATTTGGGGGTATAAATAAAGGGAAGGGACAAGCTAGTATCACTCACCTTTGAGAAGACTGGATAAAGATTCAGCTGCTCACACAGCAATAAGGAGACTAACACCATGTCGTGAGAGGCAGAGCTGGAGCCTTTGATGCTTGCAATAAGGGAGAAAGCACTGCAGTCTGGCAGCACAGATTGGCTGTGGGAGTGCATATATTCTGCACCATCGACTTCAGCTGCAGCCTACCTCTTGGTGCAATTGCCTGAACCAGATGGAAGGCAATCTGGGGAATCCCTAGCAAGGCATGAGGAGGAAGAGAGGGAAGGAAGTGGAACTGTAATGGTATCTTCCCGGAGGCCGCAACACAAGAGGATGTCCCTGACGCCGGCACATACGATGGAACCTACCGGAGCAGGGAGAGGGAGAGCATGGGGCCGTCACCGTCATCTACACAAAATAGGTTAGAAGTGACAGAAGAACATCGACGTAGATGGAGGTCATCAGTAGGAGTGGACAAGAGAAGCTGCAGCACTGCCTGTTAGAGGGAGTGCTGACATGGGACAGATATCATCATGTCCAATGGAGGAGCTTCACCCTCAAGCTGGAAGGCAGGAGATCTCCGGATGAGATCTTGCATCAATGGGTCAAGTATCATCATATCAATCCCTTAGGTGCCCATTAGGTGAGGTGTTGGGTTCCCTGAGTACAGTGTTAACAAAAGTATCAGAGTTAGCAAAAAAAACCACTACACTAAACCCTCAAGTAGCAAATGTGTGGGTTCCCCAGAAGAAAGTGGGGGGTAGGAATTTGCGTGTATATTTGTCTCAGAGTCAAGGTGCTGGTCAAGTCTCTGCTTTTCTGGCAGTGAATGAAGGATGTTTTAAGGATGCTTTGGCTAGTGATGCAACGCCATTAGGGTTCTATTTATTGTTAGCGGTAGATGAAAAATATTAGAGGTAAATACTTTGATTTACTGTCATTATTACTCTCCACAATTTTTTTTATTATGTACAGTAATTAGAGAAAAATGGATGATAGGTTGGAGGAGGGACGTAGACCAGAGGCAAGATTAGAGTGCAAATCCGCCCAAATCCGTTTCTCGGATTTTCCCCCAAACATCCGTTTTGCGATGTAAAATCCGCAAGGAATTTTGACGGTTGTAATCTGCTTGGATTCCATCAAAAATCTCCATTGGATACAAAGAGTTGATGGATTTGTAGAATCTAATCTGCGAATTCAGCAATCCGTTGGCAGATTCTTAAGAATCCATCTACAAATTGCTGAATTCACGGGTTGCAGAATCTGCGGAGTGTATGGGTAATAATAATAACAAATCCGCAAAACGCGAATTGCCCTTTTTGAGATTGATCCTCTGAAATCCAAGGACCAAAGGAATCAGGCGATCTGCTGCAGATCCAAATCCGCCTATTTCTAGCAAAGATAATTCAATAATTGGTTACAGGCATCTTGTATTTAAGCCGGTATAATTGGTGAAAAAATGCCACAAAAATGTAGCTTATAATTTAAACATGTGGATGTAATTTTAGAAATATATAAGAATTTTAGTTTTTTTTTCGTGGTTGACGTATGATGAGCAATTCAGACAAAATATTAGATCAGCCCTAATTTACCTTGGAAACGAAAGAGGTAGATCCGTGGTTAGCCATGATTAACCCCCAGCGTAAAGCTCCCTTTTAAACAGACGCCGGCTCACAAAGACTTAACGCGTCGACGGCATTTAAAATGGGGGTGTGCTGGATCTTCAACAATTCCCATTGGAAGGGGCAAAGTGCTTGTAAGTTAAAACATGAATGCACCACATGGGCAGGTAACCACTCCGCATTGTGATGTTTCAAGCACTTTGGTAACGTCATGCAAAGGGTACATAACATAATATATGGATAAAGGGGAGGACATCGGTGAAATTGGTAAAGATGTTGCCTTGGCTAGATAAGTACCCAGACAAGCAGAAGGCCACTTTAATTAAAGAAGGTTTACCAAAATTCGCACCACTTGAAATCGGTGCACGAATACCCTGAAGTAGTGAAAAATAAATTTGGATAAGTATATCTTCGGGCAGAGTAGCGGGCCCCTTTTCAGTTCCACCTTTTAAACATTTTTGTTTGTCACGACTGGGTATTGTACCAAAAAAGGAGTCGGGTTCCTTTAGATTGATTCACCATCTGTTTTATCCGGCGGGAGATTCTTTAAACGATGCTATAGATGGGGAATTGTTTAAAGTTTCCTATGCATCGTTTGATCAGGCTCTCGAGCTGGTAAGGCAATGTGAGCATGGGGTACTCTTGGCTAAGGCTGACATGGAGTCAGCATTTCCTTTATTACCCATTCATCCGAAATGTTTTAACATGTTAGGTTTTCAGTTTGAAGGATATTATTATTTGGATAAGTGCTTGCCAATGCAGTGTTTATTATCACGTTACTATTTTGCGGTGTTTGCTTCTTTTTTGCATTGGGTATTGAAAATAGAGAGTAAGTTCATCATTCACTTCTTACTGTCGATGACTTTTTATTTGCATGTCCCAAATGGACTGAGGTGTGTGAAAGGCTTTTATTAACATTCCAGTGAATTGCTAAAAGAATTGGGGTGTCCCTAGCAACAGAAAAAAAGGAAGTCCTACTGACAATCTATGTTTCCTGTGTATAGAAATTGATACTAGGTTAATGGCATTTCATCTGCTAGGTGATACGTTGCAGAGGTTAAGGGACCTGGTGTCTGAATCAATGGGAAAGAAGGTTCGGCTCAAACATCTGCAGTCATTGTTGGGACATTTAGCTTTTGCGTCCATAATGATGCCAACGGGTAGGGTATTTTCTAGAAGATTAGCATCAGCAGGATTTAAAAACCCGAACTGGCATGTCAGAGTTTTTAGAATAATGAGAGATGGCCTTTAGGTATGGAATATCTTTTTAGTGAATTATATTGGCTGCTACTGCTGGCAAGAAAAAATCATAGATAATGCGGACTTGATGCTGGTTACAGATCCGGCAGGTTCAGCAGGTAACAGTCAAACCTGAATGGTCATTGGTCAGTTGGAAAATGGCTGGCGGTGTGGTCAGATTTGGTTCTTACAAAAAATGTAATGCTGTTTGAATTATTCCCCATCTTGGTCTCATTAGAAATATGGGCTGTGTAGTTTCAGGGTGAAAGGGTGCTATTTAACTGTGACAATTTTTGGGGGTAGTATTAGCAATAAATAACCTGAGTGCTAATCCCCCCCCCCCCCAGTAATGAGATTATTAATACATGGTACTCGGGTGTCTGGAACGGATTTTGTGGTACAGAGCTGAGCATATTCCAGGCAACTCGATCCTAATAGCAGATAAATAATCTTGTTTTCAGTGGGGAATATTCTAGAAAGTAGCTCCGCAGGCAGACAGGGAGGGGTGCGGATGTCCCCTGTTCATGTGGGATTTGGTTTTACCGCAATAGGTAATGTGATAAGGCAATCTTTATCACGGACTACTTGGTCGGCATATAGTATGTAAATGCGTGGAACAGCTCGGTGACTTATTTATTTATCAAATGTTTTACCAGGAAGTAATACACTGAGAGTTGTTTCTCATTTTCAAGTATGTCCTGGGCACAGTGTTATGATAACAATACATAGGTTTAACAGTCAGTTCCTAGAGGCGTTACATGGGAGTTTCATATGCTTCATATTTAATTTGGTACAAGAAGAGCATCTCCGTCGTGACCATTCCCAAGAATTTAGGGGGGTTGCTTTCTTCCTTAAATTGGAGGGGCAAAAAGATTGGACGAAATCCTTTTTAATGAAGCAGATTTTAAAAGGTTATGGAAAAGGTAGGACAATGGGTGACAAAAGGAGGCCTGTAACACCAAGTTTGTTGATTAAAATTGTTGAAAATCTGGATGGTGTTTGTATGTCATACTGTCTATATATAAAGCAGTTTTTCCATCGGCATTTTTTGCAGCCCTAAGGATCAGTCATCTAGTTTCAGCGAGTAGAATCACCCGAGGTGTCTCTTTATGGCTGATATGGAGGCATCAGTTGAGTTAGTGTACAGTATGTTATTATAAGACATTCAAAAACGGAAAAGTCGAGGATAGGGGCAGGCTTGCATCTAGGTCATTTTTAAGGTGCAGGCCTGAGGTTCAGGGTCCCTTATTTCTGCACAAAGGTAAGTCAGTGCTAACCAAGCTTCAGTTTATTTATTTTCAAGTCTTATTTAAAGGTTTTGGGTATTGCTGATAATGACACATTCATGTCTCATAGGAGCAGCAGCAGAAGCCGCGCGCCAGGGTTTAAATCAATGAAAATCAATTAAAAGAATTGGGCGTTTAGAGAGTCACAGAACTTCAGGTTGTATGTGAGACCTTATTTAGTGCAGAATAATTACACATTTATGTTTTTTCAGATGTGGGGAAGGTGATTTGGATAATAGTACATTCCTTTGTCTATTGGGCGGCAATGAGAGCAAGACATCAGTCATATCGTACAAATCTAGGTTTGGCAGCCAATAAGTGGGCAGTGAAATAGCTGGGACACAAGGGACTTAAGTGGGAGCAATACGTTTTGGTGTGTAGTTTAGCTTGTAAATGGTAAGATCCAGGAACGGAATAGAAACTGAACTGTAATTGGACACACATTTTAGGTTTAATTAATTCGTGTTTATATACTCCATACTTAATTTTTTAAAGTATTTTTTGTGAAAGGAATTTTTTATTAAGACTTCTTATTAGAAAATGTTCTATGTAAATATTTTCCTTTTTAATATATATATTTAATATATTTTAAAATTATATTGTCCTTAACAGTGAGCTATTGTGGCTTAAGCTTTTAATATTAATAATTTCTTAATACTGGGATTATCTATTTTATGTATTTACTGTATAATTTATAGATTCTATTGAAGTGGGAAATTAAATTCATTTTATTGTATTTTCTTATTAAATATTGGTATGATTGATTGAGATAACATTGTACTCTTTTTTTTTTTTACCTTATACTGTATTTTTATTAAGATTTTCAAACAAAAATGGGAAGGGCAGGGGTACAGAAAAAAAGAGAATTCTTACAATCGACAAAGTCACATTACATATCATACCACATTTTATAACATTTTATCAATGACATTTTATCAGCGACCTATGCTACACTCATCACTCCAAGATCCACTATCCTATTGGGGTCTTACCGCTATCCAACTTCCCAGGGGTCCCAGACTCTATCAAACTTCCTTATGGTGCGATTCAAGAATGAGGTGAGTCTCTCCATTAATTGTACATCTTTAACCCTTCTAATGACCTCTCTTCTGGAGGGCGGCAGTATTTTTTTCCACGCTGCTGCTACCGCGCATCTAGCCGCCATTAATAAGTCAAATTAATTTAGCTGTGTAATGATTCACATCTTCCATAGGCTTAGCCAGGATGATTCAAATTGGGTCTAGCGGAACCTTGGTTCCCGTCACATCTTATTATATATTTGTGAAAGCACTGTATGCCTGTCTGCATCTTCTGTGTCCCTAGGGGAAATCTCATTGGTCCCTCGGCCCGCCCGCCCCCGCACACCTCTCATTGGCCTGAGGCGGAGTGATGGGCCAACACACACACACACAGAGCACTGAGCGGCTCTCCCCTCACCCGGCACTCCCCCCCACCCACACACACAGAGCACTGAGCGGCTCTCCCCTCACACGGCTCTCCCCTCACCCGGTGCTCCCCCCCCACCCACACACACAGAGCACTGAGCAGCTCTCCCCTCACCCGGTGCTCCCCCCCCCCCCGGCTCACCCCACCCACACACACAAAGCACTGAGCGGCTCTCCCCTCACCCGGTGCTCCCCCCCCGGATCACCCCCCCCCCCACCCACACACACAGAGCACTGAGCAGCTCTACCCTCACCCGGCGCTCCCCACCCCACCCACACACACAGAGCACTGAGCGGTTCTCCCCCCCCCCCCCGGTGCTCCCCCCCCGGCTCACCCCCCCCCACCCACACACACAGAGCACTGAGCGGCTCCCCCCCCCCGGCGCTCCCCCCCCCACACACACACACAGAGCACTGAGCGGCTCCCCCCCCCGGCGCTCCCCCCCCCCACACACACACACAGAGCACGCGGCTCTCCCCTCACCCGGCGTTCCCCGTCCCAGAGGCCTCTCCTCCGGCTGTCTCCGCCTCTCCTCCGGCTGTTTCCGCCTCTCCCCGCAAGAGGCACAGCACCTCTTCACCGAAGCGTCTCAGCTTCTCCACGGAGGAGCCCAAGGTGGAGGAGGAGGGTGGACGATACCCGTAGGAACAGGAGCGCAGCCGTGTGCAAGGTGAGGAAACGCACGGGAATGGGTTATTTAACGCGTCCAAGACTCACCCTGCCCTTTGCCCCCCCTGCCCCCCTGCCCTTTGCCCCCCCTGCCCTTTGCCCGCCCCTGCCCTCCTGCCCTTTGCCCCCCTGCCCTCCCTCCCCCTGCCCTTTGCCCCCCACTGCCCTCCCTCCCCCTGCCCTTTGACCACCCTGCCCTCCCTCCCCCTGCCCTTTGCCACCCCTGCCCTTTGCCCCCCCCCCTGGCCTCCCTTCCCCTGCCCTTTGACCCCTGCCCTCCCCCCCTGCCCTTTTCCCCTCTGCCCTCCCTCCCCCTGCCCTCCCCCCCTGCCTTTTGCCTCCCTGCCCTTTGCCCCTCTGCCCTTTGACACCCTGCCCTTTGCCCCCTGCCCTCTTGCCCCCCTCCCTCCCTGCCCTCTTGCCCCCCCTGCCCTCTTGCCTCCCCTGCCCTCTTGCCCCCCCTGCCCTTTGCCCCACTCCCTCCCTTCCCTCTTGCCCCCCATTCCCTTTGCCCCCCCTGCCCTTTGCCCCCCTGCCCTTTGCCCCCCTCCCTCTCTCCCTGCCCCCTCCCTCCCTGCCCTCTTGCCCCCCTGCCCTCTTGCCCCCCTGCCCTCTTGCCCCCCTGCCCTCCCTGCCACCTTGCCCCTCCCTGCCCTTAGCCCCCCCGCCCCTACCTGCCCTTAGCTCCCCCGCCCCTACCTGCCCTTAGACCCCTGCCCCTCCCTGCCCTTTGGCCCCCCGCCCCTCCCTGCCCTTTGCCCCCCCCTGCCCCTCCCTGCCCTTTGGCCCCCCCACCCCTCTCTGCCGTCTGCCCCCCCCACCCCTCCCTGCCATTTGGCCCCCCCGCCCCTCCCTGCCCTCTGGCCCCCCAGCCCCTCCCTGCCCTCTGGCCCCCCCGCCCCTCCCTGCCCCCCTGCCCCTCCCTGCCCTCTGGCCCCCCCGCCCCTCACTGCCCTCTGCCCCCCCGCCTCTCCCTGCCCTATGGCCCCCCCGCCCCTCCCTGCCCTCTGCCCCTCCCTGCCCTCTTGCCCCTCCCTGCCCTCTTGCCCTTCCCTGTCCTTAGCCCCCCCGCCCCCCCTGCCCTTTGCCTCCCCGCCCCTCCCTGCCCTTTGCCTCCCCCGCCCCTCCCTTCCCTTTGCCCCCCGCCCCTCCCTGCCCTTTGCCCCTCCCTGCCCTTTGCTCCCCCCGCCCCTCCCTGCCCTTTGCCCCCCCACCCCTCCCTGCCCTTTGACCCCCCCAACCCTCCCTGCCCTTTGCCCCCCCACCCCTACCTGCCCTTTGCCCCCCTGCCCCTCCCTGCCCTTTTCCCCCCTCTGCCCTTTGCCCCCCCACCCCTCCCTGCCCTTTGCCCCCCCCACCCTTCGCCCCACCCACCCTTCCCTGCCCTTTGCCCCCCCGTCCTTCCCTGCCCTTTGCCCCCCCGCCCTTCCCTGCCCTTTGCCCCCCCCGCCCTTCCCTGCCTTTTGCCCCCTCGCCCCTCCCTGCCCTTTGCCCCCCCACCCCTCCCTGCCTTTGCCCCCCGCCCCTCCATGCCCTTTGCCCCCCCGCCCCTCCCTGCCCTTTGCCCCCCCCCCGCCCCTCCCTGCCCTTTGCCCCCCCGCCCCTCCCTGCCCTTTGCCCCCCCCCCCCGCCCCTCCCTGCCCTTTGCCCCTCCGCCCCTCCCTGCCCTTTTCCCCCCCCTGCCCTTTGCCCCCCTGCCCTCTGCCCCCCCCGCCCCTCCCTGCCCTTTGCCCCCCCGCCCCTCCCTGCCCTTTGCCCCCCTGCCCCTCTCTGGCTTTTGCCCCCCCGCCCCTCTCTGCCCTCTGCCCCCCCCCACCCCTCCCTGCCCTTTGGCCCCCCGCCCCGCCTGCCCTCTTGCCCCCCCACCCCTCCCTTCCCTCTGGCACCCCCGCCCCTCTCTGCCCCCCCACCCCTCCATGCCCTCCTGCACACCCGCCCCTCGCTGCCCTCTGGCCCCCCGCCCCTCCCTGCCCTCTGGCCCCCCCCTCCCTGCCCTCTGGCCCCCCCGCCCCTCCCTGCCCTCTTGCCCCCCCGCCCCTCCCTGCCCTCTTGCCCCCCACCCCTCCCTGCCCTCTTGCCCCTCCCTGCCCTCTTGCCCTTCCCTGTCCTTAGCCCCTCCCTGCCCTTTGCCCCCCACCCCTCCCTGCCCTTTGCCCCCCGCCCCTCCCTTCCCTTTGCCCCCCCGCCCCTCCCTGCCCTTTGCCCCCCACCCCTCCCTGCCCTTTGCCCCCCCGCCCCTCCCTTCCCTTTGCCCCCCCGCCCCTCCCTGCCCTTTGCCCCCCCCACCCCTCCCTGCCATTTGCCCCCTGCCCCTCCCTGCCCTTTGCCCCCCCGCCCCTCCCTGCCCTTTGCCCCCCCACCCTTCCCTGCCCTTTGCCCCCCCGGCCCTTTGCCCCCCCTGCCCTTCCCTGCCATGTATATCAACTAGTCTTCTATAAATTTCAAAACTATCCTCCGGTATGTCTGCGTTACTGAGCAAAACCACCCTATATGTGCTACATCCCCTATGTGTCCGCATCCCCTCCAACATCTATCGGGCGCCTACGGAAACATTTGCTTTAACCTTTTGGGAGTGTAATACCAGAGTAACAAAACGTTGTAAATACTCTCTTTGTTACTTTGCATATAGAGGTTTTACCCGCCTTCTCCCATATATATTTTCCCAGTCCTCTCTTGTTATTTCAGTCTGGAAATCCAGAGCCCACTGGCCCATATATTTATGGGCCGGGTTATCCTTTTGGGGGATTAAACCTTGGTACAGGGATGAGATCAGGCCCTTTTTTATATTTTTTTGTTTTGCATAAATCTTCGAATCGTGTGTATTTAGGGAATTCCTCCTCAAAGAAACCTCGGCGCACAAAATGCCGGACCTGCATACAGTATATTTAAACACCTCCGTCCGATGCAAACCAGATTTTCTCATCAATTCCTCAAATGACATCAACTTACCTTTTTCTAATAAATCTCCCATCACTAGAATTCCTCTGTGTCTCCAGGTTTCAAAGTCCGGACCCGGAAAACCTGGCACAAACCCTGGATTACCGAATAAGTCACGATGGAGTTGACCTAACCTTATATTTATATTTCTTATATTTCTTTTTTGCCATCTGCCAGATTTTCAGAGTAAACCCGATTACCGCCGGCTCAAGCTGTCTCCCAAGCCCAGTCCTGGAGCTCGACAACACAAAGCAGGCCGGCCAACCAGATATTTAAGTGAGCTTTCCAGATCCACCCCAGCATAGGTCCCTCCTGGGGAGTGCCAATAAAACATTTCTTTCAAATGAGAGGCCATATAATATTTTAGAATATTTGGAACTGCTAGACCCCCTCCTTCTTCAGAGTCAAGCATAATTGACCTGGCTATTCTCGGTTGTTTATGTTTCCAAATAAAATGCATAATTCCATTTTGGCATGCCACGTGACGCGGAACATTTAAACATGCACACTAGTATTAAAATTAAAATAAAAACAGCTTAATTACCTTAGCGGCTAGCCAGGTATTAACCACTAAGATAATGAATGGGTTAACTCCTCCCACAACCCCCCCTAAACACCCACCATGGGTCAAATACAACCTTCACCCGTACCTCTCTCACATCCCAGAATCTTTGATACAATCGCAATTCCAGAGCCCTGATGAGATTATCAAGGCTACAAGAATTGCACGATTTAATAAAAATTGCACGTTTGGGCTTCTCGCAGACTCCTGCACTACTGTATGTGTTTATCAGAAATCGCCAGAAATCGCAAGAAAATGCTTTCCCCGCACGATTTCACGAACTCATTGAGGCTTTCTGAATGGCTACCTTGCTTAGTTTTGCGAGAACTGCTCAAAATCCTCGATGAGTTGGTTATCGAAGTTTATAGAATACGTCCCCTTGTCTTAGTTTTCTCCTATAATTCTAATATGTAGCAAACATGTGATAATAAGAATATAACTAATACAATACTTAGTACAGAGAGTCCCTGTGTGATTCTGTTTGAGAGATTAAATTCCTTTTCCATTGTTCTAAAATGTTGGTAATGAGAGAAATACAGTAAAATAACAGAGCGCTGAAAATACGATGCTCTATCATCAATGTTCTGCAGTAAGAATATCTCAAATACAGTAACACACTTTTTAATACACTATCAGATAGACCAGGAAAGGGCTGTGTTATGTGTTGTGTTGGAGAGGTTAAAATGCAAGTTACAATTGTTGCTAACTGAGAATTCATAATAACTAAACACCCTCATGTTTTTCTGAAGTTAAGTGCCTTTAACTACTTGGCAAGATCAAAAAATACTAAAGTGAAGGGAACACATCAAGGAGATATTTTCTATTTGATATTTCAATAACGTTCCATGGCAGCAAGGCTGGGGATTTACAACTGTTGGAGTATAAAAAATTAAAATGCTTACTTTGCTGCCTTGAGTCTTCAGATCAACTCTTCACTCTTGAATTCTGAAACTTTGTGATCAACTCGTGCAGTAATTAGTATGCAGATCCCCCAGCTGGAATCTGCTGTATTTTCAGGGAAGAAGGGGGCTTTCCTTCACTTACAATCTAATGTAAATTGTATCATTTATTAATCATTTTACCAGTACTTGATATTTATTTTAATTAATCTTAAAGTCAGAGGGGAACGCTAGGGAGAAACTGCGTGATGGAAAGGAAATTATTATTTAGTTAAGGAACAGTTTGAATGAAAATGTGCATAAAATGTAAGTATTTCTTTTAAGTTTGAGATGATATTACATTGGTATAATCACATATCAGTGTTTTATCAGCATGGTTTACACTACATTGTTCTTTAATGATATAAAGCATTATGTGAACCTCTTACTAGAAGTATCAAAAAGGTAAATTACATTGCAATATCTGTTCACGTGCTCTTTCTTGATGGTCCCAATTCAACATACAGTTAAGTTGTCTTCCCCATACTCTGGAAGCTTTAAGTCCTATTCTCTTGAATGAGACTTATGTATTTTTGGGTACAGGGAAAAGAACTCCACAACATATTAACTAGAGGCCTACGTCTCTCCATTTGCATGAATTAGGCATGCCGGAGATCACACGAGAAGGTCCTCCAGTGGAAGGTGAACGATATAGCTCTGAAAAGCTCTTTATTATTAAAGTATTCCCTTACAACGTATACTGTAATATCTACAAAGCTCGCTAAACTACCCACTTAGAATCTGAACGAGATTCATTCCATTACTACTGTACTTACAGTATACACAAACATTTCTTTCTTTCACAAATGTATTTACATAAAGTATTCCTGTGCGGCTTGGAGTCAGCAATACAGGTTATAACATATTACATATAAAATAAAGTATATTACATATAAAGTAACACATTATATTCAATTTGGATGTACATTGCTTTTTAATATTTTTTATTTATACCTGTAAAGAAATAATTATATATTCGCCCAATAAGAAGCTTAAGTATTACTTTGTAACTACTGCACCGACACACTTTATTCGAGCAAATACCCAGTATGTACCTGGCAGATACCTGGAATGCGCCGCTCCTCACCTCTGACAAGCCCCGTTGCGTTTGCCTTCCCAGCCTGGGTTCATGCCTGGCTGACGGGCGGCTGATCTGTTAAATGATAATGATTAGGATTTAATAGGCTGCAATGCTTCGCGTGTCTACCAGATGGCATAAATTCATGAATTGTAATGCAGTATATATATATATATATATATATATACTGTGCAGTATTGCAGCCAGCGGGAATAAAATGCTTCAATCCCTGCCTGGAAAATAACCCAATGCACTCGGGCAGAAAACAGTCACAAACCTCAATACACCCGGGTATACCCGAATTCGTGGGACTAGCCGAGCTCGAATAAAGTGTGTCGCCAGTGTATCAAATTCAGATTCCTTTTATGGAACGGTGCATACTGTATGTACTGTACAGTAGACTTCTGCCAACATCCTTTCAACCAGTATCCGGGTTAAGAGGACATGTGAAAATCAATAATTCCACTAGATGGCACACGTCACCTATTTTTCAGATCCAAATCCCATTCATGATGCATGAATCAATAATACAAGGAAAGGATGGTACCTACCGCGTCAGCCTGCAGAGGAAAAAGAAAGAAGGTATTTTCAAATAAAGAAGAACAAAGGTAATGCAGAAGTGATACATTTAATGGCTAACTAATGTTTAAAAAGAATATATACTTTAAAAACGAGAAATTTGCAGGTTTTTTTTTCAAGAAAACAATGTTTTTTCCCATGGCAGGTCACATGATCAAAATGTGGAAGGTCACATGTCCAAGGTAAAGGTCATATTGGTCAACTCATGTGACATTAGTTTTTTTTAAATAATGTATTTACCAAACAAATTATTAGAAAATTGATATTTTGCCCATTTTTATGCAATTGCATCTTTTTCCTAATCAATGTATAACCATGCTGGACATATCCTCCATTTAGTTGCACTGACTTTCAGCTCTATTCATCCTGTTTTGAATTACTCTCTCAAGTTCATCGGCTAACATTGCTGCGACACGAAACTTTAGGTTTTCTCCCAGTTCCTCCAGCGTGTGTGGGTTGTTCAGGTAAACTTTACTTTACGTGTACCCCTAAAAATAAAAATCACACAACGAAAGATCTGATGAATAAGGTGGCCAATGGTTCTAACTGACCGTTCTCTCTTTGCGCTGTTAAAAACACCATTTTTAATGTACAGTATTTATGTATATCTTTATTTATATAGTGCCAACATAATGTTTTAGGAAAAGGAGTGGAGGAACTAATCCTAGTAATTAAAAACCTAAAATTCGCAAAGGCCCCGACAGTTTTTCAAATCTTTATTCTAAAAAATGTTCTTGAATCCTTGCTCCCCATCTTCCGACTCTATAATTCCATTGTCACAAACTCTCCGTTTCCCAGCAGCATGTTACAGGCCTCTATTTCCCTTATTCACAATGAGGGCAAAGACCATACAAACTGTGCAAGTGACAGGTCAATATCATTCATTAATACTGACTTAAACATGTGTTTCGGCTTCCGGTATGGACCAGACAGAGTATGGACCAGACAGAGCAGCAGCAGAAGACTGAGCTCTGTGAAGGCTCTGCCAGATCGCAGCCAAAAAGGCAATAATATGCACACAAAAAAAGGCAACAGAGGAGTAGCGATATCTAGAGGTGAGGCTCCTTAGCATTTTAAGTCAGATTACCCCCCAAAAAATCGAGGGGGGTTCTGTTTTGGTGCTGGGCAAAGTGAAAGCAGAGTGCTGAGCTCTGCAGAAACCCAGCTAGTAATAACCCAAAACAGTCCCAACCTGAATAAAAAATGACTGGCAAGGAGAGAGGAAAGGGTCCGAGTGAGATGGATGGAAAAATATTTCTCAAACAAAATCCAAGATGCCTCCAAAGCAGCAGCAACGTCCTGAGAAGGCAGAGAAGAAAAATGGAAAATCCAAGATGGCTGCTGACCTCATGGAGCAGAGAATCAACAGTATGTCTGTGAACCACACGAGAGTGAGGGACACAGAGAGCAGAAAGAGCATAGTGAGGTGGCCAGAGCTGTGGGGAGGGAAATCTCGCCAACTCCAACTAAACGGATTGAAAAGCTGCAGAGAGCCATAGAGTATCTTAAAGGGGAACTCACCTCCCAGTGCAGCAGAATAGGGGAGGCTGGAAATAGAATGGGTGACCTGGAGGGAAACTCTGCAGCACTGCAACTAGAAATGCAGTGCGTGACCTGGAGGGAAACTCTGCAGCACTGCAACTAGAAATGCAGTGCGTGACCTGGAGGGAAACTCTGCAGCACTGCAACTAGAAATGCAGACCGTAAAAAGAAAGAATCCTTCCCTAGAGGAAAAACTGGATGATCAGGAAAATAGATCACAGAGAAATACTGTAATTGGCGCATTGTTGGGATTCCCGAGTCTGTGAAACCAATACAATGAATGGACTTTAGCTCCAAATGGATACCGGAGACATTGGGAATTGCAAATGGTGGAGCCCAGGTGAAGATGGAGAGGGCCCACAGACCTGGTCAGATCAGACCAGGGCAAGAAAACAGACCCAGGGCAATAATGGCAAAAGTCCTAGATTTTGCAGAAAAAGCGAACCTGCTACGGGCATATAAAAGTGATGGCAGCCTTATCTTTCAGGGACATAGGATCCTGTTATTCCAAGACTATTCGGCAGCGGTGTCAGATAAAAGGAGGGAATTCAGCAAGGTGTGCAGCGCTCTCTTTAAGGGCAACAAAACATGTACACTAAGCTACCCTGCCACGCTGAGTCTTCACGGAGGCAGGAACAAGAGTGTTCAACACGGCAGAGGAAGCGGAAAAGTTCTTACAGAGACCCGAAGCACAGGCACAAGATAAAGGCGCTGGGGTGAATCAAGGAGCAACGGGAGGAACAACGAAAGCCCCAAAAGGAGCAAGGTCAGCAAGAGAACAAAACAACGCAGAGGAAGAGAGTGCTGGGGCTTTTTAAGTATCCTGAGGACTTGGAATGGGGCAAATGGCTAAAAGTACTTCTTGGGGTATCCTGAGATAAAAGATTGAAAGAGGGGGAAAGTTAGTGGAATAGAGGGGAATTGAAGAATTAACTTGTTAACAGTTATTGGGGAAGGCCAAAGTTCAAGGCCAAGCTAGGTGCGTTAAGTAACTAAGTACAGTAGTTATATATAAAAAAAATGATGCTAATACAAGCAGCAGTTAAATATGTTTATAGGAGAGAAGGAGCAGCTCAGTGAGTAAAGACACTGGCTGGCACTGAGTTTGAATCAATTCCCGGTGTCGAGTCATTTTATCTCCCTGTGCCTCAGGCACCAAAAACATAGTTTGTAAGCTCTATGGGGCAGGGACTATGTCGGCAAAATGTCTCTGTAAAGCACTACGTAAAAACTAGCAGCGCTATATAAGAACAAACAATTATTATTAATATTATAAGGAAGCGGTAACGGGTATAACAGGTTAATAAGGCCTAACAAGTAGTTAGAAAAGCCAAAAGCTTATTGGTCTGGCATAAATTGAAGGATATATTATATGGCGGAGCGGGAGGAGTGAATTATCACAATAGGACGGGAGCCAGGAGCTGCTCCTGGAAGAAAGGAAAGTCCATGCAAGTGATGTTTATGTTTTTTCTTTCTATGTGTGTGTTATGTTATAGTATTAAACAAGAAAAAGTGTGCGCTGTCCTCAACTTCCCCTCTCTTCACAGCCTATGTGATTCTCCCTGCAGCTCCCAATCTCCTGTGATCAGCGGGGCAATATCCACATGCAAATAAAACCAAAAAGGGGCACATAAGACAAGTCACAGAGACAAAATAATGCAGTTAAACACAATTTATATGTACACTAGGAAACATGTACATCACACTTTAAAAAAAAAACCGGATCACATCATCCAAATAAACACACAACACCAAGGGAAGGCGAGCCTCAATGGATCCAAGGCCCTCGTATCGTGTCCCGGGTGTTATATAGAACGGAGTGTAAGGGCTTACCTGATAAAGTTCAGCCAAACCAATTCTCCAAATGGCGCCCTCGTGGGTGTATGTGTGCGCAGCTTCCGGAGTTCGGAGTCACGAACCCTATGTCGCAGCCTGTGTCCTCACCTCGACACGTTTCGTGTCAGAGCGACACTTCTTCAGGGGGTTGGTCTATCAATTCCTAACGTACTAGTTAAGTACACCGGCTGAGTATTTTTTCAGCCAATGGGAATGACACTTGTGTATTGTATTAAGCACTGATTGGACAGCTATTAGCGAATAAAGCTGGAGGCCTTGCGCTACCCTGCTTGCTTTCCTACTATTGGGCAGCTCAGTCAAGCCAACTGTCCCAGAGGCACTCTAATCCAGAATTTAGGCAATGGCTGTCCCTAATGTCCTCTCTGGTCCATCCTGTAGATCTCAAGCTAAAATTACTCTCTCGACAATAGCACATACTCTGAAGCTATGACACACGATTGGAAATAGATCCTCCCTCACATCACATAATTCCGTAATGACCCACCTTGCTGGTAATCCGGGCTTTCTGCCAGGCTTAAAATGGAACGTCTTTGACAGCTAGGAAAGGGTAGGCATCTAAAGAATCAAAGACATAGACCCTTACTTTATCTCTAAATCTTTCAAATTTTTTCAAAAAGAAAAACCTCTCTAATAAAGAATTCCCAATTATCTGCAACTAAAAGTGTTTTATGCCAAGATACTGTATGTCGATCCCTACCGCTAACTCAATTCAAGAACCTATGACCAAGTACTGTGAGTACATCAAAGCTCACATCTCAACTCTATGGTTACTTTGTTAATTCAGACGCTGCTTCCCATCAAAAATTGAAATATATAACCCAATAGGAATCTGACCAATATGGATATGCTATGATATATGAAACTATGGGCCAAACATACCAAACCCCCACCAACACTGTTCCTTTTGACACCATCAGATAGCATGCCAAATCTGGTGAGTTTTGGATTAAGCGTATGGATTTGTATAGCCGGGCAAAAAAAGTTTCTGAATTAGAATATAGATATAAAACAGCTCAATCCAAAGATACAACTAAAATCTTTTTAACTGCATGAACTTTAATATAGGGGCTGAAATTAGCACCACGCTTGCCCTCCATAGATCTTCGTTAATGGTCCTTATTGTATCAATACCCCAGACACACCTGAGGGCCACATAGTGTGTGTAACATGGTTAGTCAACTCTGCCTGTTTCTTCCCCCTGTCACGCAAGTCCTTAGTTATCTAGGCTGTGACAGGCCATTCTGTGGGCTTTCTCTGAGCGACAGAAGTGTGGTGGTGACTCATGGCCTGTGTATAGCTTATCAGGTATAGGTGCAGACTTTGAGTCCTCCCCTTCTGGTTCCTCAGAGAGGCAGTGCCAAATTGCAGTAGTCTGTTCCCCTCCTTCTAAGGAATGGGAGGTAGAGCTTCTCCTCCCGGCTGGGAGAGAGAGAGGCCAGCCAGCCCTCATAGCTGGCTGGGCCTGTAAGATCTGATGCTCCAGACTCGGAGAGCAAGCACCATCCAGAGGCCTGGTATCCTCTGATGACCCTATGCACCACTGTAAAGAAGATTTACAGTGAATGCTGAATAAAGATCCCTTTTGCTTTCATCATACTCCTGTTTGAATGTCAGTCCCTGGGCAGAAAGTGTTACGCCGGTGCTGCCCTCAGACCAGACCCGTCCCCTGTGCTGAGGTGGGACGTAGGAATACACGCACCCGCAGCAAAGGGAGCGTGTCCGGAGTGTGGTGTTATTGTTGCCAGGCCAGGTATAGTAAGGAAGACAATACTTGCCGGTACCAGTAGTAGAGGAGGAGTAGTTATTGCCGTTGCCAAGATCAGGGATTGGAGAGTTGCGGATGGTCGAAGGTATAAGCCGTGTTACAGAGACGCCAGAAGTCACAAAGTCCAAGTAGAGCCAAAGTCAAGAGCCAGAGGGGGTAGTCGTCCAATCCGCGTCAATACCTGAGGTTTCACTGAGAGAGTAGTCAAATGCTTCCATCCAGAACTATGTCGAGCGACGAGTGATGGGAAGCACAGGCATAATAAAGCTGGGCAGGCCAATGGGAAAAGGGGGCAGGCCTGGAGGACTGCAAGGAGTCCTCCCTGATAGGAGGGAGGTGTTATAGCCCAGCTGAGTGTAATCATTGATTTGCATGGAACTGTGTGATGCTTGGGGGCGACGCCTCACTGCAGAAGCAGTGGTTAAAAGTGCTCTGTTAGGCGTGTGCTCTGTAAGCTGGGAATGCATGCACATAACATCTGGGGCTGACGTGCGTGTAGGCGTGCATGCAGGAGGGCGTGGGCGCGCCCGGGGCTGAGCAGAGGAATCGCCGAGGGGAGTGACCCCGCGACGGCGGCAGGGGCGAGGAGCTGTGGAGACCGGTAAGGCAGGATTGTTTTGTGTGTCCAGGGGCTCCCTGCGGAGAGGGAGTGCTCTGTGTGGGAAGCGAGGAGAACGCCGATTCCTGACAGTACCCCCCTCTTCAGGAACGGACTCAGGACGGTCCAAGAACGGTTTCTCTGGAAACTTTTTCCTGAAGGACTTAAGAAGGGCCGGGGCATGAATGTCCTTTGAAGGTACCCAGGATCTCTCTTCAGGGCCAAAGCCCTTCCACTGCACCAAGATCTGGAGCTGACCCCTGGATAGGCGAGAATCCAAAAGAGAGTGAACTTCGTATTCCTCGTTATTTTGTACAGTAATGGGATCCGGTTTACGAGTCTGATCCGGAAAGAAGTGACTGGAGATAAATGGTTTTAAGAGGGACACATGAAAGACATTGGGAATCTTCATACTGGGTGGTAGTTGGAGCCGGAATGCCACAGGATTGATTTGTTCACAAATAGGGAAGGGTCCCAGGAACTTAGGTGCCAGTTTAGGAGATGGTACCTTGAGGTGGATATTCCTAGAGGAGAGCCATACCAAATCCCCTGGTTTGTAACTGGGCGCCGAACGACGACGACGATCGGCCTGTAGTTTTGATCTGCGGGAGGAGTTGAGAAGGGTAGACTGAATCCTGGACCATGCGGTTTGGAGGGAAGAAATGCGTTCATCTACGGCTGGTACTCCAGAAGGAATGTTGGGGATGGGAAGACAGGGAGGGTGGAACCCATAATTTATAAAGAAGGGCGACTCCCGGGTGGACTCATTTTTTGCAGAATTGACGGCATACTCTGCCCAAGAGAGGAGTTGAGCCCAATCATCCTGGAAATCGGATATAAAACATCTCAGGTACTTCTCCAGGGATTGATTGATTCTCTACGTTTGTCCATTGGACTGAGGATGATAGGCGGAAGAGAAGGAAGAAGAGATGCCCAATCTCTTTGTGAAAGCTCTCCAAAATTTGGATACGAACTGAGAACCTCTGTCAGAAACAATGGACGAAGGGATCCCATGAATCCGGAAAATCTGCTCCGTAAAGATATCAGCAAGGGCGGGGGAGGTGGGTAATCCTTTAAGTGGAATGAAATGGGACATCTTCGAAAACCTGTCCACAACCGCCAAGATAGTGTTCATTCCTCTGGACCTGGGCAACTCCACGATGAAGTCCATAGAAATGTGGGACCAGGGGCGGTCGGGAACTGGAAGGGGTAACAGAAAACCCTGAGGCTTTTGACGGAGAGTCTTGCTTTGAGCGCACGTGGGGCATGCGCGGGTAAACTCCAGAATATCTTGAGACATCCTTGGCCACCAGAAATTCCGACGAATGAGATCAGAAGTCTTCTTAAAACCTGGATGACCTGCAGATTTAGAGAAGTGACCCCAGACAGGACCTCTGGAACAAATTTGGATGGTACAAAGAGTTTGTTGTCGGGAACGACCAAGTCCTTGGGGATGCGTCTCTGGAGTGCAAAATCTTTTCAAGATTCTTGAAAGTAGACGTGGCGAGAATCCTCTCATGCGGAAGGATAGTCTCCAACGATTCCTCTGGCCTCTCTTCAGAAGAATGTATTCGGGAGAGTGCGTCTGCCTTTACGTTCTTGGTCCCGGGGATATAGGACAGGTGAAAATAGAATCGAGAAAAAAAAAGAGCCCAACGAGCCTGTCGTGGACCAAGGCGTCGAGCGTTCTCTATGTAAAGAAGGTTTTTGTGGTCCGTGAGAATAGTAAACGGCTCTTTCGACCCCTCCAGCAGGTGTCTCCACCCTTGAAGAGCCATCTTCACGGCCAGAAGTTCCCTGTTACCCACGTCATAGTTCCTCTCGGCAGACGAGAATTTCTTGGAAAAATATGCACAGGGATGTAACTTATCTTGGGGCGTGGGTCTCTGAGAAAGCACGGCACCAGCGCCGCAATCAGAAGCGTCGACCTCCAGGACGAAGGGAAGTTCAATGTCGGGATGACGGAGAATAGGTGCGGATATAAAGGCTTCCTTGAGTGTCTCGAAGGCGGAGATGGCCTCGGATGACCAAGCAGAAGGATCAGCTCCTTTTTTGGTGAGCGCAGTAAGGGGTGCCACAATGGTGGAAAAACTCCGTATAAACTTACGATAATAATTAGCGAACCCTAAAAAACGTTGTATGGCCTTGAGAGAGTTGGGTCTTGGCCATTCAGTGACCGCTTGAAGTTTACCGGAGTCCATCATAAACCCCTCACCAGAAATTATATACCCCAGGAATGGAGTAGAGGTCGTATGAAAGGTGCACTTCTCCAGTTTGGCATACAAATGGTGTTCACGGAGACGGGAAAGGACGTAGGAGGTGTGGCGTATATGGTCCTGGAGATCTTTGGAAAAAATAAGGATATCATCCAAGTATACAATAACAAAAATATTGAGTACCTTACGAAAGACGTCGATGATGAAATCCTGGAAGACAGCGGGAGCATTACATAAGTCGAAAGGCATTACCAGATATTCGTAGTGTCCACTACGCGTGTTGAAGGCCGTCTTCCATTCATCCCCCTTCCTGATGCGCACCAGGTTATAGGCACCACGTAGATCCAACTTGGAAAAAATCTTGGCCCCCTGTAATTTATCGAACAGTTCGGTAATAAGGGGAAGGGGGTAACGATTCTTAATAGTGATGTGGTTTAAACCCCTGTAGTCGATGCAAGGCCTCAACGACCCATCCTTTTTCTTGACAAAGAAAAATCCAGCCCCTGCTGGGGAATTGGAGTGACGAATAAAGCCTTTCTTGAGATTCTCCTGGATATATTCATCCATAGCGTGAGATTCTGGTAACGACAAGGGGTAGGTCTTGGACTTTGGTAGGGAGTAACCAGGAACTAGATCGATAGGACAATCGTAATTCCTGTGTGGCGGCAAGAGGTCTGACTGTACCTTATTGTAAACGTCCCGGAATTGATGGTAAACGGAAGGTAGAATAACTTCGGGAACAGAGGTATTGGCCAGCAGTTGATGAGTCTCGCCTGACCTCGGCCTCCAGGAAATTGGAGCGGAGGAAGTCCAGTCAATGAGAGGATTGTTGAGCTGTAGCCAAGGAAGACCAAGGGTGATGGGTATCCCAGGAGCGTGAATGGCATCGAGAACTAAGGTCTCCTTGTGCAGATGTGAAGACAGAAGCAAGGGAGCCGTCTCTAAGGAGATGTGGGCCGGGGTAAGAGGACGTCCATCGATACCGACGAGTGCGATGGGAACCTTCTTTCTCACTAGTGGTATGCGATTAACCCTGGCGAATTCTAGATCCACGAAGTTTCCTCCAGCTCCTGAGTCAATGAAAGCGGCGGTAGAAGTCTTGAACTTATCGCCTGAAAGGAAGACTGGAAATGTAAGTTTCTTAGGGAGTTCATTTTTATGAAGGGGACGTGGAGACATTACACCCAGAGAGAGCCCCTCTGTACTCACTGGGTGATTCCCGTTTCCCGGACACAATGGACACTCCCGAACCAGATGTTCCATGGATCCGCAGTAGAAACACAATCCCCCGGCGTGGCGGAACTGCCGTATCGGTGTGCGGATGCGTTGTACCCCCAATTGCATTGGCTCTGGCAACTTCAGTGCAGGACGAAGAGGTGTGGTAGCACTTGAGGGAGCAGGAGTGCTGCTGAGAGTACTGGAGAACGGAACTTGAAAGTTATGGAAGCGAGTGCGCTGACGCTCTGAGCGGCGTACCTGGATGCGTTGATCCACTCGGACGGCCAAATCAATCAGGACCTCCAGTTGATCCGGCCTGGATTGGCGAGAGAGTTCGTCCTTGATGGGATCTGCCAGGCCTTGCCAGAATACGGAGACGAGAGCCTCTTGTCCCCAGTTAGTCTCGGCTGCTAGAGCCCGGAATTCCACAGCATACTGCGTCACCATTCGCCGTCCCTGAGTGATCTGGAGGAGAGAAACAGATGCCATCTCCCGATGAGCGGGGGAATCGAATACCCGTTGAAACTCGGCTTTAAATGCCGGGTAATCTTGGGTAAGGTCAGAACGTCACTCCCAAACCGGGGAAGCCCACGCCAGGGCGCTGCCAGTGAGGAGGTTATAAATGTAGGCTACCTTCTTGCGATCAGTATTGTAGAGATGGGGGGCCATTTCAAACTGCACCTCACACTGGTTTAGGAAACCCCTACAATCTTGCGGTTCACCTGCATAAGGCTTGGGAGGAGGAATCCTTACATCTGAGCTGCTAACTGCGCTTGCGGAGTGGGGGCTTACATCTGGCAGTGTCACGGTCGATACCCTGTCTGAGAGTACTGCGACCTGGCGTGTAAGTGCCACAATTTGATCCGCCATGGCCTGGTTTACCTGAAGCAGATTAGAGAGAAACTGCTGTAGTTCGGTCTGGTCTGCGTCTTGTGGGCTCGACATAATGTTATGCCGGTGCTGCCCGCAGACCAGACCCGTCCCCTGTGCTGAGGTGGGACGTAGGGATACACGCACCCGCAGCAAAGGGAGCGTGTCCGGAGTATTATTGTTGCCAGGCCAGGTATAGTAAGGAAGACAATACTTGCCGTACCGGTAGTAGAGGAGGAGTAGTTATTGCCGTTGTCAAGATCAGGGATGCCAGAAGTCACGAAGTCCAAGTAGAGCCAAAGTCGAGAGCCAGAGTGGGTAGTCGTCCAATCCGCGTCAATACCTGAGGATTCACTGAGAGAATAGTCAAATGCTTCCATCCAGAACTATGTCGAGCGACGAGTGATGGGAAGCACAGGCATAATAAAGCTGGGCAGGCCAATGGGAAAAGGGGGCAGGCCTGGAGGACTGCAAGGAGTCCTCCCTGATAGGAGGGAGGTGTTACAGCCCAGCTGAGTGTAATCATTGATTTGCATAGAACTGTGTGATGCTTGGGGGCGACGCCTCACTGCAGAAGCAGTGGTTAAAAGTGCTCTGTTAGGCGTGTGCTCTGTAAGATGGGAATGCATGCACATAACGTCTGGGGCTGGCGTGCGTGTAGGTGTGCGTGCAGGAGGGTGTGGGCACGCCCGGCGCTGAGCAGAGGAATCGCCGAGGGGAGTGACCCCGCGACGGCGGCAGGGGCGAGGAGCTGTGGAGACCGGTAAGGCAGGATTGTTTTGTGTATCCAGGGGCTCCCTGCGGAGAGGGAGTGCTCTGTGTGGGAAGCGAGGAGAACGCCGATTCCTGACAGGAAGGAAGAACTGTGCTTTAATGGGGGGCTGATCTCTGGACATCCTGGAGCCCACTACAGTTGGAGGCGCTAAGTACCAAGAAGAACATCAGTGATCATCAAAAGTCTGTCCTGGTCTCCTCAACATCGCAGATGACCCAGCTCTCTTGATCCTCACAGATACAGTACGCTAGCACCACACCTTGTAGCAGAATAACATCTCCCAGAGGAAGGGGGGAAACCGTGCTACATGGGTGAAGCTCCATCTCCATCTCCCTGTTCATCCCTCTGCTGCAGGTACTGTAAGTGAATAAAGTTATCCTGGAGTGTTATAAGTTAGGCTACGCTTATAGTGCCGGCGACGCGACGGCGACGTCAGGCTTCGGTTGCTGGAAAAATCAAATTGAGATGACTTCCAGTGATCGCAACCAAGCCGTCGCACCGCCGCTCCGCCTTTCTATTGGCAGCAATGCATTTGTTTTGACGCACCTTCGCATCGCTGTCACCGTCGCCGGCACTATAAGTGCAGCCTTAGTGTGTGTGTCTGGGGAAGTACCTAAATTTAGTCTCCGGTTTCGGCCTACCTATTTTCCTGCCAATCCCCTGCCAGTGTTTATAGAATAAGGACTCCAAGCTCTGTTATAGGTGGAAGTGTTGTCTGGGAACAGGGAAGGGAGGTAATATAAGTCCTTACTAAGAAATGAGGAGTGTATATACTGTGGAGTATATGGAGTATATATAGGAGTAATGGAGGAGTATATATAGGAGTAATGGAGGAGTATACAGTATATAATGTATAGAGCTGTAGGAAATACCACCGAGGGAAATAAGATGTGTGCAGATGTGTGCAGTGACTATTCCCCTGAGAAAAATTGCAACTTTGTTTTGAAGAGAAGAAACAGAACATGTTTTAAAATATCTAATATTTGGTTAATTAGTTTCTGTGGCTTTATAGAACAATAGTTTAACTTAAAAAAGAGATAATCATGCAACAGGGTTAACTGATAAGTATCTCAAATGATTTGAAGGGAACAAAAACATACTGTAGTGCCCACGGTTATTCTAACACAAACCAGTGGCAATCGCCAAAAAGACCCAGGTACACCCAGGTACATGCTGGATACATGCCTTAAACTAGACCCAGCATTTCTGCATTGATTAATGGCCCATCAGATTAACAGCAGGGGTCCCTGGCAGTCCCATTCAAACTGAATGGGACTGCCAGGGACCCCTGCTGTGTTAATCCTATGGGTCATTAGTCAATGCAGAAATGCCTTAAACTAGCCAGGTTACACCCAGCACATACCCAGAATGTAACCGGGCTAGTTTAAGCCAAGCTTTAGAATACTCATGGTCTCGTCTGTAAATAATATTACATTTGCAGTGTTGTGCGGTGAAACAGCAGAAAAATCTGGTAAGTACAGTATACGTATTTGTATATCAGTGGAAAAAATGCAATATTATTTGTTTAACTTAATTTCTTATTTATTTAACGGTGTTTCCCCCACCCGGTGGGAGATTTAGCAATTACTGGTCATGTGGTGCATGATACCTGCTGGTAACAGGAGGGTTGAGTTGTCTGCCGGTGGTAGTGGGGACACAGGAACAGGCTTCTGGAGTTCATACACCACATCTCCTTAGCAGTGCAGCGCCTCCATCTGTCGGAGGCTCCAGGAACTGAAGGTGATCTCCCACGGTAGAACAATTACCTCTCCCCCCAGTAAGTTCACACACCAGGCAGGAGATATAACAACAGGAACGGTTTATTATCTCTTCTGTACAGCACAGTAACAAGAAGGCTTCTGCCCAAAGCAGTACTTCTCACCTACAACTGAAGGATGGTCCCTGGACCATCACTACAGGCCAAGGGCACCCGCAGCCATCCTAGCTCTTCCCCACCTCCCTCGCAGAGGGAGAGGTATGGTCCACACTAACTCTCCCCGGGAGGGAAGAGGACTGGAGAAGGCCCAATAATCAGCCTCTCCACTGTATGATGTGCCTTCCTCAAGTGGGGAAAGGCACTGCTAAATTTGGGCGGTACCTGCCATTAAGTACAGCCAGGAGGAGGGCACCAGGTCTGACTCATGATTGGTCATGCCCAGGCCTGATGTCACCGCCTCACACTGTCACTCAAGTGCAGCAACAAGGAGGGGACACCCCATATCAACTACTGGCAAGGCCTGCTTGTGCCAGGGCTTACTGCCAGGAGGGAAGCAGACTAGTAGCCACAGATGGCATGGCTACACTTATTATCCAACTTCAGTTCATTTCTTTAAGTAATGTATAGGATACAGTCAAACACCTTACTCTTTTTCATTTTTGCTAAGGTACCGTGTGAGAAGCAGGTAACTTTTAATTATTGTCTCCGTGACTCATTTCAATATCATATATTCATGGTCACTTTCAAATGATTCCTAATCAATTTTTTTGCTAAAAACCAATATGCATTATGTTACTGAATTAAAATGTTGTTTGAACTGCAATTATTTATATACATTTCGTGCTACTGTTGTTTTACTTTAATGATATAGCGCAATTAACAATATTTTGTCTTTTAATAACAATATATTAATGATCTTATTAATGATCACATACAGTAGCTAATAACTATTTGTTCCCAACAAGGCGTTAACATGGGAGAATATGCGTCAAATTCTGGTAAATTGCAAATCATTCCAAATAATTTTTATTTGTAATTGCATATTCATTTGCATATGCTACTAATTAGGTTAGTTAACATTTTTAAGTAATGTAACAATATTGGATCACTTTTTAGGATACTGCAAATACTTAGAATAGGATACTTAGAAATAAGACTCAAACCCTCATGGAAACCAATTAGTTCTTCAACAGAAATCAATGTCTTGTGTCATTATTTTTGCAGTATATTTGTTTTTCATTAGGAGTTCATTTGAGACAATTTATCAAATGTTAGTTTACCTAGGCTTCATTAATTTAACTGGAATCAAAGCTTTACTTGTGTAAATCAAATCTTTGAGAACATATAAACAAAAGGAAGGTCAAATCTTGTAATTAAAATTGTGTCAAACTGTAGAACTAACCCATTAAACATTTTAGTGCCATTAGATCACTTTTGTCCCTGGATGGGTTACCCCTTTAAGCAAATAATTGCTTTGACTCTTCATGAAAGGTGCTATCAAAAGGATTATTAACTTGCACCAAAAATATTACCTGCTGCTCTCACATCCCTCCTCTAATATTTCTTATCTTTTTCCAAACATCAAAACAAACACTTTTGCACAGTGTACAGTATGTCAGTATACCATGATTCTTGTACATTTTGGGGGATTGTTACTGTAAATTGAACATGCACTAATGCCAGTTACTGTTGCCACAGTCTCACAGCACCTAATATCTCCATACTTTTTGGGAACCACCCAGCAAAATGAGAATGAGTGGTTCAGTGAGTAAAGACCCTAACTCTGGCGAACAATTACACTGAGTTTGCATCAGGGGAACCTGGTTCAATCCCAGTTTCAACTCCAAAATCATAGATTGTAAGCTTATCTTGGCTGTGTCTGTAAAAATGTCTGTGTGCTGCTCACTATACTGTAATTGTGAAGCAATTCGAGTCTCATTGGGAGAAATAAAGGTTATTATTAAGATATATTAAGACATTTTCCTTGAAGCTGGGTAATATCTTTTACATGTACTGGTATTCAAAGAATCAGCACGTTTTATATTTAATGTAACCAAAAGCACAAGCATGGGTTGGTACAGTACTGTAGGTGCCAGTGGCTCTGATGGGCATTTGCCTCTGGTATTAATGCAATCATTACCTGCAGAAAGCAGCCACAGGGAAGATATGAGAAGGTGATAAACACCAAAGCATGTGTAAGAGAGAGAGGGAAATAAATAGAAATTACTTATCTACATTGTACATTGTCATTCATCATTTATTTGGATTTCTTGTTTTCCAAACAGAAAATAGTTTTGATACATAATGAATGATTTTACTATAAATATTTTATATTTGCCACAATATAAAAGAAACCATATGTATTGCGTTGTGTTTACAGAATATATCTACACCAAACAAATGAATGTAGATGAAAGGCAAACAAATCTTGAAATTCATGACCCGTATTCACAGGTAAGACATCACCGTCTTGTTTTAAGTGTGAAAACAGTGAACTGGAGCACTGTCAGACCATCGTTTACATTTGCAGAGACATTGATACACAGACTGCGAGCATTTCATTTCACAGCATGTAAAAGGTAAGCAAAGCAATAATATTCTACAGTTCATACAGCAGGGGTGGGTAACTCCAGTCCCCAAGGGCCACCAACAAGGCAGGTTTTCAAGATATCCCTGCTTCAGCACAGGTGGCTCAGTCAGTGGCCAGGTCCCTAGAACATACTTTGTTACAGAACTTCCATGAGACATGTTGAATAATTCAGACAACGTTATAAGACAAAATGTAATAATGCACATTGTGGGGTAGCTGGTATATTTTGATATGTAATATCAAAATATAACATATATGCTCTTTAAAAAGTATGCATTTCAGGGACAAATTCAGATTATGAAATGCATAATATAACAAGGTACTGTGTATATTTTACCAATACAATACTACTTCCCCGTGTAAAATGTAACTGTGTTTATACTACAGTATAGATAGTTTCGCCTTAAATGATGTTTAGGTTTATTGTAAAGTGTGACACTCCGAAGGGCTGTAACTGATCAGATTTACTAAGCAAGCTAGGAGGTGTCTCAGGCTGCGTCCCCGCTAGCACTGAGCGCGCTCAGCGCCAGCGGGGACTCAGACTCAGGGAGCCGCACAGCTAAGTAAACCGAGCCCTACATTTAATAACATTTTACAGCAGCAAAGCAATGCTAATAATAATTTATGCAATTGATTTGAATATGAAAGTACGTGTTTAATCGGGGCATGCTGCATAGTACTGGAAAGTCTTACAGAACATAATAATACTCTGAAATGTTACTAAAAGCAACAAATTACACACCTGTCATTTATAGACATCTTAACTCTGCACCATCTGGTCTAAAATAGTGTGAGCTGTGCACAGATCTGTTTGATTTAGCCATACTACAGCCAGTGTGAGAATGCTGTGGGGTCATTTTCTTTTTCACATTTCAGAGGTATTGAACCCGTTGTGTTCCTACTTGGCAACAAGCCGGATCTCTGCCACATGAGAGAAGTTGGCTGGGAAGTGGGATACAAACTGGCACTGGAAACAGATGCACTGGACTGTCTGCAGCTGAGCTTTGCCAGGAAGTAGCAGCAATGTTTCCAACAGTCATTGGCATCATTGTCTTAAATCTCACAATGAAAAGAAGAGGAGGCCTAGCGGATCAAAATCAGTGCCCAAACTGATCAATAATGCGTTCGAAAAGAGGAGAAAGTCTGTATGAAAAAATTGCTCTGCTATGCCTAATTTGCATAATGATACAATGTTTTCTAAAGTCCTTAATAAGATGTTTGTAACTAACTTCAAGGTCTGTGAAATTCTAAATAATGTGCAGTTAGGAGGGGGAAAGCATGACCTTGTTTGAGAGGTTTGAAACACAACAATGCTTGGAGAGTGTTTAAGTTCCCACCAGAAACATAAATATAGTTACATGCTAGTTCTGTACACAAATGTTTGCTGATTATACTAACAGACTGAGATTGAGACACTGGTTACACAGATGAATCCACAGTGGGCTCTGACTCCACATCGGCCTTCAAAATCCAAACTGACCAGTACTCTCGCAATGCTGGCAGATTCCAGAAATCGCAGGCAGTGAGATTCTGTCTGAGTGCGGCCGCAGGGAGAGTCAGTGCCATGTGTTGTATGTAAGTGTATATCTGAGTCTCTTATGCCTGCATCTATCACAATATGCCTGTGTATGTGCAGCATATGAGTGTGCATATGTATCTAATAAGGCATGGATGTATGAATGTATGAATGTATGTATGTATGCATGAATGTAACCCCTATTATAACTTGTTTGGCCAATATGGTACTTGTTATACCTCTGAAAATGTGATACTTATTAAGGGTGCATTGCAAATTTCTAGTACCTGTTGTGGTCCTGGCAAGGTTTGGCGAAGTAGTGCAGTAGGTTGTGACTGTGATACCTTTTAGAACAACATAAGAGTTTTCATAGATGAAATGATTGGATCTGTACTGCCGGCTCGAAGAAGATACCTGTGCAATTTCCTAAAGCTTTCATTTAATCTATTAAAAAGGTATCACACCCATCACTGAATGTACGTGTGGTGGGAAAAACCATAAAGCCAGCAGCATTAGTTTTTATTAGTCTATAATGGACATAAAGCTGGTTGAAAAGAAAGCCACATGCAACCCCTTGTGCAGTGATGTTAAATAATGAAGTTCAGCATTTAAACAGAACTTTGATTTCAAAATGTAATTTCTGTCATTTCTTAACCCTAAAGGTTGATTATACATTATTTAAGATTTAAACTCACAAGATGTATCTGCCAAATAGCCCAATATTCAGCTAAAGAAACAGACAATGCATTTGATGTGAACTCAGGTAGAAAGTAATGAGCACAAATGTTCATTGAACTAAGGCTACGCTTATAGTGCCACAATGGCGACGCGACACGACGGTCAGGCGGCGGTCGCTGGAAAATCAAGTAGAGATGACTTCCAGCGATCGCGACCAATCCGTCGCTCTATCGTGTCGTCGCGTCGCGCTTACTATAAGCGCATGTGACGGCGGCAATGCATTTGTTTTGCCGCGACTTTGCGTCGCTGTCGCCGGCACTATAAGCGCAGCCTAAGAATTACATGTCAATTCAAAAGCCTACTGCTATATATATTATATAGATGCAACTTATGGTAACTACGCGTTATTTCTATATGTCCTACTTTTTTGTAAGTGGTGGTAGAACATGGTCACCATTTCCATATAATTCGTTATTAGAAATCACACTTATGTTTCTTTTTTCTATTGCAATATTGTATTAATTTGATGATCTTGAAATGCCATTTATCTGTTGATGACCTGAGGCTGCTGAAGATGTAGACATTGATAATATTTCCTGACCTATGATACCTATTCATTAAATGTCAATATCTTCTCAAGCAAACTACATTATATTGCATGTTATGCTGATATCTTTCTATTTCAACCAAAGTTAGGCAATGTTAAGTTTATCTTCCCTGATGCTGTATGAGTTATTTGCACTACTGTATGTTCTCTCTATCTCCTCTACAGTATGTGGAGAAACACACATGCATACACATTTGGACAGTCTTATCAAGAAGAAAACATTGCTGGAATTGTTTTTTTAAAGATTGAATTCTCTATGTTACGGGAGACCAGGACAATTATACCAGGGATCAATGCATTAGACAGAACTGTAGAGTTTAACAAAAGTGAATTTATTGGAAAAAAAATTCCACCAACCTCCATTATATAAGGCCCACGCAAACTCACCCAACTGAGGGAACAACCTAGAGCCCTAGGTGCGGAACCTCCATCCAGAAGTTTACCCCGATATGGGTTCCCAACTTGCACCGCTGTCCTTGATGGTTGGAGTAGCCCTGCTTTGCTCTCTGCTAGCCAGCACTTGCCGCTGTCACTTCCCTCCAAACTCCTTCGCAAGTCTCCGGAACACCCTTGGATGACCTTGGATATTTAAAGTGTCCTTTTCGTCTCTCCGAGTATTTCACAACAAATCTCTGGAATCAAAGTTGGGTTCCTATTGATATAGCCCTTGGTGTCCATCCACCAACATGGAGGACGGAAGCCTGACAAATCCCAGACGGCTCGTCTGCGCTGGACCAATCCAAGGGGAGTTTATCAAACATCCAGGACAGACGACAGGGTGGGCTTAAGTTGAACGGGGCCTTTGAATGGGCCAATGGGAATCACACTTACAGGCACAGTCCCGGCAACGGGTCCCATGGCCCTCCCAGTACCCCCTGAAGGGATTGGCAACTCAGAGTCTGGGCTGAACAATGGTCCCCCCGTGGGGAGCCACTTTCCCCACACGTGAGTCCACAGCCCAGCCTCGCTCAACAATGTCCCAAGGCACTCACCTTATCTCGCCCAGGATGTCCTCTGTGTTGAGGTTGGAAACTTGCATACTAGTCCTCCCCACAAAGGACTGCACCTTTAAACATTCAACATACAGTTAACCCCTGGTTCCCGAAGTGCTGAAACCAGGCTACAGAAAATAATATCACCCAATGTGGGAACAGTACACGGAAACAAGACTGGTTCCACCATAAACTGTACATGCATAGATAACTACATCACATTATTGACAGGTAGGGCTAATGGCGGGCTTAACCGCGGGCTTAACCTTGATTGGAAATAGCCAAATCTACCCCTATCATCACAATCTAATCCTATCATCTTAATTGTATATGAACAACGATCTTCATTTGCTTGGAGAAAAAAAAAGTTATTTCAAAAGCCCTACATTTGTTACTATCATCACTAAAATCATCATTACCAGGAATATTATTGGCTTACACTTCTACAGAAAAAGCCTTTTTCTGGGGAAATTTATTAAGCCCAACCAGGCTGCCATTTGGGTCTAATAAGCGCAAAAGGTTAAAGAATCTCCGTCAGCATCACAGAAAGTGCTCTAACATGAAAACACCGAGCCATATTTATATAATACAGAACAATAAAGAATCCCATTGAAAGCAATTCAGCTTTAGTCAATCGGGTGCAGTTCTTTTACATTGGATTTGTCCTGGTTTTGTAGCCAGGGGAATTTATTAAATACTGTAACAGTCAGTTTATTTGTTTTCTCACTCTCCTGTTTATAGGCATGTTATACTGTTTATAACAATAATAATATATAATAAACTATTTTAACTATTTTTGCCCATAATTGTGAGCTATGCACCTGTTATGTTCTTTAATTTGAATGACTGTTCAGACTTTGTATTGGCCCATTGTAACCTATATACAGTATATATACACATATATAGTTACCTACAACTGTAGAACTCTCTCCAGTGAAGCAGCACTGCAAAAAAATGGAAGACAATCTTGGCGCGATGGAACGGGATATTTTGGCCTTAGTGAAGTGAGAAGAAAAAAAATGAAGGCTTAAGTGGGCTCAAAAGCGGACACCTATTATATAGTTACATAGTTACATAGTTACAAAGTAGATGAGGTTGAAAAAAGACGTACTGTACGTCCATCAAGTTCACCCTATGATAAATTTAGACAACAGATACTTTATCCTATATCTATACTTACTTATTGATCCAGAGGAAGGCAAACAAAAAAAAATTCCTTCCTGGCTCCAAGAATTGGCAATCAGATTACTCCCTGCATCAACATCCTTCCCATGTTTACTTATTTGGTATATCCCTGTATACCTTTCCTATCTAAAAAGATATCCAACTTTTTTTTAAACAAATCCATTGTATCTGCCATCACAGTCTCCATGGGTAATGAATTCCACACTGTAACTGCTCTTACTGTAAAGAACCCTTTCCTTTGTTGCTGGTGAAATCTCCTCCCCTCCAACTTTAAGGGATGACCCTGTGTTGTTTTTTACTGCCCTTGGGATGAATAGTTCATTTGAAAGATCCTTCTATTGACCCTGAATATATTTGTATATAGTTATCATCAGTGTTCGACAAATCATCCAAAAATCTACTCGCCCAACCAAAAAATCTACTCGCCACCTAGTCCCGCCCCCAACTCCGCCTCTAGTCCCGCCCCCAACCCCACCCCCGCTTTAAAATAAAATATATAAATAAAATACATTTAATAAATTCCTAGTCAGAACATTCATTTTTGACATAAATGTATTTATTGTATTACATTATACTACAATTAGTCCTTGTTACGTGTGTGTGTGTGTGTGTGTGTGTGTGTGTGTGTGTGTGTGTGTGTGTGTGTGTGTGTGTGTGTGTGTGTGTGTGTGTGTGTGTGTGTGTGTGTGTGTGTGTGTGTGTGTGTGTGTGTGTGTGTAAATGTTGGATCTAGAAATAAAAGCCAGGTGTGAATGACTAGTTTCCTGAACCCCTTAACCAGTGTCTGGACGTCCCCGCTTCACAATATCTAAAGCAGCAATCCCGCCTGGGATCTTACCTGATCCGTAGTCCCCTCAATGTCCAGGTACCCGCATTCCCGCAATGTTATACATTGGAGGGGAGGTGTTTTCTACCTGTCTTCTGGGTTAGGGGGGGGGGTTCCGATGTCTTCCGTGTGAAGCTTGAGTCAGATCTGGAAGCAAGCAGTATAGGTTATTTCGGTGTAGTATAGGGCAGTTAAGATATATAGGGTAAAAAAGAGATCCAGAGTGTGAGAGTGTGTGTGACAGAGAGAGAGAGTGTGGGAAGAGAGAGAGAGTGTGGGGGAGAGAGAGAGTGTGGGGGAGAGAGAGAGAGTGTGGGGGAGAGAGAGAGAGAGTGTGGGGGGGAAGAGAGAGAGAGTGTGGGGGGGAGAGAGAGAGTTTGGGGGGGAGAGAGAGAGTGTGGGGGGAGAGAGAGAGAGTGTGGGGAGGGGGAGAGTGTGGGGGAGAGAGAGAGATTGTGGGGGAGAGAGAGAGAGAGAGTGGGGGAGAGAGAGAGAGTGGGGGAGAGAGAGAGAGAGAGTGGGGGAGAGAGAGAGTGTGGGGGGAGAGAGAGAGTGTGGGGGGGAGAGAGAGTGTGGGGGGGAGAGAGTGTGGGGGGGAGAGAGAGTGTGGGGGGAGAGAGAGTGTGGGGGGAGAGAGAGTGTGGGGGGGGAGAGAGTGTGGGGGGGAGAGAGAGTGTGGGGGGGAGAGAGAGTGTGGGGGGGAGAGAGAGTGTGGGGGGAGAGAGAGTGTGGGGGGGAGAGAGAGTGTGGGGAGAGAGAGAGTGTGGGGGAGAGAGAGAGAGAGTGTGGGGAGAGAGAGAGTGTGGGGGGGGAGAGAGAGAGTGGGGGAGGGAGATAGAGAGTGTGGGGGGGAGAGAGAGTGTGGGGGGGGAGAGAGAGAGTGTGGGGGGGAGAGAGAGTGTGGGGGGAGAGAGAGAGTGTGGGGGGGGGAGAGTGTGGAGGGGGAGAGAGTGTGGGGGGGAGGGGTGATTGGGTGGGGTGGCAGGGTGATGTAACACTTCTGGTATCCTACCCACACACACTCCCACACACACCCATGCACACTCCCACGCACACCCATGCACACACACACACACTCTCCCATGCATGCACACACACACCCATGCATGCACACACACACACACACACACACACACAGTCCCATGCATACACACACACACACACACACACACACACACACACACACACACACACACACACACACACACACTCTACCATGCATACACACACACACACACACACACACACACGCACATACGACAGGGGGAAGAAGAGGAAAGGCCGCGCGACCGAGCACCATCATCTCCCGCCCTGCGCGGACAGCCACGAGACCTGTGGGGAAGCGGAGACCAAGGAGATAAGGTGGGAACACCCCCGCTACCATCTCCAGACCCTCGCGGGGATCGGGGGGAGGCGCGCCCACCTCCCGATTCGGCGAGACCCACGCGCCCGCCTTCTGCTCCTCCCGTCATACAGCACTTGGCGGCTACTACCCGCGCAGGGCAGGGTGAGCGCAGGGGTGACCATGTCCCGGTGCCTCTCCTCCTTCCCCCCCCCCCCGCACCTCGATCCACCCGCCCTCTGGCCCAGATGGAGGACGGGAGTGGGCGGCCAAGCACCGGCCCGTGTATGGAGGCCGGGGAGGCCCCCCCGCCCCGGAGTCCCTCTCCTCCTTGTATCCCGATTCCCCCCTCATGGCCAGTTCAAAAGGCACGGCAATGAGGGAGTGGGGAAGTGCTCGGGAAATGACTCCCTTTGGGGCTTACCTTACTTCTTACAGGAGGAGAGGGAAGCGGAGACCAAGTAGGTAAGGGTGGAACACCCCCGCCACCATCTCCAGCTCCAAGCGGGGATCGGGGGAAGCGGGGAACACTACCATCACCTGGGGATCGGGGGAAGCGGCGCGGGAAGCCGGGGGGTGGAAAGGGAGGGGACACCTCCGCCCCGCGTGGGAAGCGGGGGCCAGGGAGAGAAGGGGGAACACCCACGCTACCATATCCAGCCACGCGCGGGTATATGGGGGGGGAGTGGGGAGTAAGGGGGAACTGCAGGTGGCAGGGAAGGAGCAGAGGGGATGGAGGATTGGAGAGTACTTACTCTCGTACTCTCCAACAGATCTCCGGCCAGAAAAAATGGCCGTTCGTTGGGGGCGGGCTCATATAGAGCCTGGCTGCAAGCCCACAAAGCCTGGGAGCGCGCGCCAATCAGCAGACAGGTAGGGGGAGTTTTGTTTTTTTCAGGCAGGGAAAATTTCAGCGCGAGCGGGGGAATTTAAAAAACAAAGACGTGTTCTGCTTGGGCAAATATTTACTCGCCCGGGGGTTAAATCTACCCGTCCCGGGCGTGTAAATGTATAGGATTGTCGAACACTGGTTATCATAGCCTCTCTTAAACGCATCTTTTTTAATGTAAAAAAAAAAAATAATTTAGCTAGCCTCTCCTCATAAGTCAGATTGTCCATCCCCTTTATTAATTTGGTGGCTCTTCTCTACACTTTTTCTAGTTCCATACTGTCTTTTTTATGGAGTGGTGTCAAAAACTCTACACCATATTCAAGGTGTGATCTTACTAATGCTTTATACAGGGGCATAATTATGTTTTCTTCCCTTCCATCTATTGTCCGTCTAATGCAAGATAAGATCTTGTTTGTCTTTGCAGCTAATGCATGACTTTGGGCACTATTGCTAAGCCTGATGTCTACAAGCACTCCTAAATCCTTCTCCATCAAAGATTCATCTAATTGTTCCCCATTTCATTTGTAAGTTGCCTGTTTATTCTTGTTTCCGAAATGCATAACCTTACATTTATCTGTATTAAACCTCATCTGCCATTTACGTGCCCACGTTTCCAGTCTCTCCAAGTGCTTCTGAAGAGAAATTACATCCTGCTCTGATTCTACTACCTTACACAATTTAGTATCATCAGCAAAGATGGAGACTTTTCTCTCTATGCCAATGCCAAGGTCATTAATAACCAAGTTAAAAAGGGGTCCTAGTAGCGATCCTTGAGGTACTCCAATTACAACTTTTGCCCAAACTGAAAAGGTTCCATTTATGACAACTCTCTGTTGTCTGTCCTTCAACCAATTTTCAATCCAGGAGCAAATATTTCCTTTATTTTGTACACTAACCTCTTGTGTGGCACTGTATTAAAAACCTTTGCAAAACCTAAGTAGACCAGACCAACTGCATTACCCTGGTCTAAATTTCTACTTTCCTCCTCAAATAAACTAGTAAGGTTAGTTTGGCATGACCTACAGGTATCCTTCATAAATCCATGCTGACTATTACTAATAAAAAAAAATGCCATTTGGTATTCCAGAATATTATTTTGTACTAAACCTTCAAGTAGCTTCCCCACTATTGAAGTCAGGCTTACAGGTCTGTAATTCCCCATTTGTGGTCTGGCTCCCTTTTTAAATACAGGCACCACATCTGCTTTACGCCAATCTTGTGGTACTGAGCCTGTGGAAATGGAGATATTGAATATTAAATGTAATGGTTCGGCTATTACTGAACGTAGTTTCTTAAGAACTCTTGGATGTATGCCATCTGGGCCAGGTGCCTTATTTACTTTCATTATATCCATTCTAGCTTAAAGAATCTAAATGCCACATGTTTTTTTTGTGTGCAGAATACAGAAGAAAAATAATGACCCTAATATTAGGTGGCAAGTTTGAAGTATTTTGTAAACCTTGGACTTCGCTGCTCACACAAATGTACAATGTGGTCAACGTTAGTTAAGAAATAGCAGCTTTAATTTCTGTTCTCGCTGTAAATTCTGGTGAGGAAAATGCCCTATTCAGCACACTTGCATGAAGTTATTTTTTGCAAATACAATAATTAGGCATAAAACACACAGAAATATACGAGTAGTCAAAGACAGCGGTGCGCAAACTGGGGCAAGCGCAAGATTTTACAGGGGGGGGGAGCGGCGGTTGCAGAGGCCCCACGCTCTTCCCCCAAGGCATTTAAATGAATGCCGGTGGATGGCGTGAGGCATCTGCAACGTCCCTTATTTTGTCTTCAGTGACGCGTCACCATGGCAACGTGGCGTAAAATGATGCAGCAGAGTCACGTGACATCACGTTACCATGGCAACGTGACATCACGTGACCCCGCCGCATCCTTTGACGCCGAAGACAAGGTAGGGAGGCGGGCGCGCATGCAAGGGAGGAGAGCAGGCAGGGGGTCGCAGCGGGGAACGTTTGCGCACCCCTGGTCTAAGACACACTGTGTGCTGACATGTAATTGCCATACTGAACATTAATTGTCCTCCACAGCATGACAGTCATCAATTCGTAATCATATCTGTGACATCAAGATAAAAGGGCATGGTGGTCCTCTGTAAGGGGAACCCCAACCACGATGAAACCCCTGTGCATAGATCTTACAAAAGAAATATTAGTAATGCAATTGTGATGCGGTAATACACACATTATTAATGGTCTTATTTACTCCTGCATCACGACTATGGATACAATATTGAACCTTTTCCATTATTAACGCAATCTTGGGGAAGAAAAACCTCCTTTGGCGCTGAGGTATGAATAGGGATAGGATTTTGGATAAAAGTTCTTCTCGTGGGCTATTACCTCAGAAAAGGAAGACAAAAGTGCAAAAAAAACACTACAATAGTGCATTACCCAGGGACAATAGTGTAAAGAGAGCAATTTAATTTCAAAACAATTGGTTTTGAACAAATTATAAAACAATTAATCATGATATATGCAATGTAAAAACTTTCATGTGCTATGCACTTGGAAGATGAACTTGCTCCGCCTTGGTAAAAATTGAAATCCTACTCACCGAAGGTGACTAGGACATGCGCAATGGTTTTAGGGTCTTTACATCAGGTCCACCGCTCGCCGTGGGGTGAAATATGCCAGTTACTGGGGAGGATCGCCTTCTATACTCGCAGTCTCCTTGCTGCCAGAGTCTGGTCAATCAGCTCCACTACTGACGTCACCGCCTGGATCTCACTGCTACGGTGTCCCTACGATGCCAAAAAACCTCCAACGCGTTTCGAAACTCCTGATCTGCAGCTCCTGGCCTGCAATCTTGCTGACTTCCATCGTGAAATTACGGTAATAGGCCCCTGTATTTTTTTAATACAGGGTGTGATATTATCTCAGTTTCAGCAGAGGTTGATGTATCTAGGCCACAATATGTTATTTTGTGCGTTAATCCATGTTAACGTATGAAAATGTCTGCTCCACCGATACATGGAAGTAAATATATGGGGTGGGCAAGGAGAAAGGGTGAATTTACAACCTTTCCCAGAAGAAAAACCAGGGCAAGATAATTGGTTCGAAGTGGAATTTATTAACACTCTAATGCTAATAATCTATTTATCATCCTAATTATTACTGTACATCATGTCATTTTCGGGTTTTATGCTATTTTTGACGTGTGTCTATTGCAAATATTTGCGGTTTACATGCTCAGGAATAATTTACCAGTGAATAGTAAGCACCGTTATAGCTTCATTATTTATCTCTCAACATGGTATATCTACTGTTCTTTTGTACATCAAAGACATCATTAGTTTGGTACTTAGTTGGCAGAGAGTATAAATCACTGGAGACATTTCCAGCTTCAAATAAGTTTCTTTTCTGAGGTTGAAAGGTTTTATTTAACAATGCACAAAGCCCACCTGAGATCCCGCTCTGTGTTCCAATCCATTCGGCAAGCATAAGAGAAGTGTTCCATAGGGAACCACTGAAATGTATTATTCCCATTGTAAAGTACTTGTACACGCTTTTTGTTTGCAAATTAGAGTAGCTTAACCCCTTAAATGCTATTATTACATCCAGGATATCCCGAATTGGAGGAATATTGTACATGTTTTGCAGCAGATGAGAACATGTCATTGTGCCGTTTTAACTGTGTGTCTGCATTAAACATATTTCTAACAGTCTCCACATCCTTCCTAAGGTCTACCTCTGTGGTTTCTGTTTTTATTAGAAAGGAACTACGCTGCATTATAAGAGCTAATGTGTTCATTTGAAATGAAATTGAATTTATCCCAGCTTCGGTAAAGCCTTAACCCTTTGCAAACCCCCTCCGGCCCATCACATGGTGTCACTGACGGCGCAAATAGAATGGGAAGGAATCCTTCTCTTCTGCTTTGGCCACCTGGCCTTCAGCGCTCCATAGGAGGGCAGAGCGTGATCTCCTCTAGAAAAAACATAGCCACTACATCTTGGGGTCCCTGGAGTGCCTGACCCCAATAATGTGGGGGCTACATACATCATGGGGCTCTAAATAATTAAAAACACAGAAGGGTGGGATAAATGTTGTGTTTCAAAGATGGTTCAAGATGGAATGCCATAATTTGGTAGACTATTATTTTATCACTTTCATGTATAACCCAAGAACCCCAGAAATGGCCTGGATGTGTTATGTGATGAAAACTGAGGTAGTTAAGCAATTTGGTGGCAGGGGCCGTCTTTTAAGATGAGCTACAAATGTAAGTCTTTAAGAACTAATGAATTGTGCAATTCACCCAATCAATTGAACTTAATTTATCTCAGCTCAGGCTTAACCCTTTGCATACAGGAAGGGGCAATGGCACCAGGGTGACGAAGTCCTTTCTGCACATGATGATCATGTGATCGCCGCATCACTGATAACGCCAATATCATTCTGTCTCATCCATTAAACAGATATATAGCAAGTAAGAAAGCGCTCAACATATAATGAGATCCAAACTAAACTAGTGTGGGGTTGGTGCTGCTTGAAAAAGAACTGTTCCCAGTTCTTAGTGATGATATGTCCAGGAAAATTAGCGCACCTCAAAGTAAGGGGGAGAAAGAAAAAAAGACAAAGAAAAAAAGCAAAATAGTGAAGCACGTTCTCAAAAATCTTCAACAGATTCAGTGGTGAGGTATGCACGTACATGAAAGGTCCAGGCAGCTTCTCCAATTATTGTATAGATATGTATGGACAGTGGTTGACAAATCACCAAAAAATCTACTCGCCACACAAAAAAATCTACTCGCCACCTAGTACCAAACGTGTGCTGCTTGGGCCAATATTTACTCGCCCGGGGGTTAAATCCACTCGCCCGGGGCGAGCAAATGTATAGGTTTGTCGAACACTGTGTATGGATATACATTATTGTACACCACACTTAATACCGTAATTATTACATTATATACCATATTAGTTCACACAAACATATCGCTTTAATCACTAAAAACCATAACTCGTTACATTACTTTTAGCCTATTCCCAGAAAAGCCTCAATGTTAATCGGGGTGTGGATGTTGGCGATGGCAGAGGTCTGAGGATCGCCGTCATTAGGTAAACTGCTCATTACCATATGATTTGCATGCGAGTTAAAATGTATCAATCCACAATGTTTCAGATAAATGTGAGGACATCGTAACGCAATGGACCTTTGGGGATACGCAATACGGATATCGCTACTTAAAATTGCGATTGCGTAACGCACTTCTGTGGATCTAACCCTTTGGAGGTCAATTTATAGAATGCTGCACCAGGAGTATTTAATTAGTATCTGCTACTTATATATCTTTGTATATATATATATATATATATATATATATTTGTTACTGTATTTTGTGCTAAAATTGGTTGGTATTGGTTTAAGGATTAGATTACACTGTTAAATAACTAGAGGAGGATAAGAGGATTCGAAGGTGTGTGTGTGTGTGTGTGTGTGTGTGTGTGTGTGTGTGTGTGTGTGTGTGTGTGTGTGTGTGTGTGTGTGTGTGTGTGTGTGTGTGTGTGTGTGTGTGTGTGTGTGTGTGTGTATATAATTGTATGTATTATTATTGATGTGCTAATTGATTAGGATTACACATATTTTTAGAGTAGCGCTAAGAATAGCACTTTTTTGTCACACTGTAAATTCACCTTTTCTGTTTTCTATAGCGCACAGAATAAAGTATTTTTACTTTATTTAGAGGTCAGATTTGAAGAAAGTATTAAAGTAAAAGGAAGTCAAATAAAGAATCTTTCAAAACAAATTCTCTAGAGTGCTAAGAAATATTTCAATCACTTGACTCGTTCTTTTTATTTTCAAAGTCATTTTGAAAAGGCACCTCACTCAAAACCAAAACAGTGATACTTAGTAGAAATGTACAAAAGGTAATGTGTGCTGCCAGGGGAGAGGGTTTGCAGAAATGACAGTACTCATGGGTACTCGGAGAAAGAATCCCCTTTATGGTGCACAGCAAGAGAATGTTTGAAATGAATTGCTTAAAAATAGGTTTATTAAATCTAAATTTTAAAAGAAGGGTATTTGGGAGGACATACAATTTGAGTTAAACTAAATGGTAAAAAAAATAAAAATAAGAGATGGTGTTCCCTTGAGATGGTGTTCCCTTGAGATGGTTGTCTCCTTGAGATGGTTGTCTCCTTGAGATGGTGTTCTCCTTGAGATGGTGTTCTCCTTGAGATGGTGTTCTCCTTGAGATGGTTGTCTCCTTGAGATGGTTGTCTCCTTGAGATGGTTGTCTCCTTGAGATGGTGTTCTCCTTGAGATGGTTGTCTCCTTGAGATGGTTGTCTCCTTGAGATGATTGTCTCCTTGGGATGGTTATCTCCTTGAGATGGTGTACCCCTGTTATGGTCACAGGGTTAACAAGGCTGTTCTATTTCAGTCTCAAAAGGGATCTGCTTGTTAATACAATCTGGGTTGTAAGTTTGACAAAGTATCCTACATTTAGCTAGTGTGTAGCTGTATTTTAGACACTCTCCCCCATATCTATTGGCACTATGATTTGCAACAAACTAGCCCACGTTTCACGTGCTTTGTCAAGGCTGCTATTGGTTGGTGGGGCAGGTCATCCCCATATCTTCCTTTTATATACCACCTGAGTGGTACAGTGGAACTACAAGTTAACCCTGTGCAAATACCTATTTGGTAATTATTCAGGAGGAAAATTGGGTCCTTCTTTTGTTCCTTATTTTGCACCCTGCACCTTGCATATATTATCAGTTATTTTGAGTGCTGTCTATCATTACTTTCTCACATCGACTAAGTGTTTCAGTTTCAGGGTATCTGAGTCCCCTTTCCATAGTAGAAACACATTGTTGATGCATCTCACCCAGAGAATGATATTGTCACTATAATTTTCCAGTTCCTCAGAAAAAACTGTTTTGGCCTCCCACCAGCCGAATTACAAGTTGGCATACGAAGGGGCATAGGTTGTCCCCATCGCTGTACCCTGGGTCTGGTGGTAGAGTTTTCTGTCAAACATTAAAAAATGTGCTTGTTAGGACAAATTGGAGAAGTTTAATAACTGTTATATTGTGATTGCGGTAGCAATCCCCTCTTGCCTTCAGGAAGTATTTTACAGCTCCTATTATTTTATTTAAATTACTTCTACAATTTAAGTTTTAACTACTACAAATTTACCTATCACTTACTGGGGTCTCTGAGCGCTCTTTAATAGCCGGGTTCTTTCTCTTGGGTCCACTATATATTAATCTATACCAGTAGTAGCACCAGACTCCGCACCATATCATTTCACTTATACGGCAAAGTTAACAAACACCCAGATACCGAGTAAACTCATAAAAAAACCAAAAATTACCACTAAATATATATATGTATATAAGTACAATATATATAGAGTAGACCGCACTTTCTACAATATATAAATGAAATTGCAGGGTGCCAACGGGACTAGGGGGACCCAAACCCCCTAACCAATACTACCACACAAAAAGTCCCAGCACACACTGTCTAACGAAGAATGGTACTATGGATTATGTCACTCAAAGATATTTAATATGAACAAAAGATAATGCAGAGAGTGATGCAATGCAGCAGTAACATAATGCAACAACAATGATAATGGGGTAAATACAATAGGGAAAAGGGACAGGGGGGGGGAAACAGAAACAGTAACAAATAAATACACCAGGGGTAGGTTCACAAGGGGGGCAACGTAACGTTTCGGGGGGATACCCCTTTCTCAAGCCCGTTCCCTCAGGTCTGGAATGACCATGAGGTACATCCCTTTATCCCTACTGCCCCAATGCCTAATGAAGAACTCAGAACAAAAGTCAGTGTACTGCTATAAATTAGCAAGGCCAGTCCTGGCTACACCAATAGTAATGAGCAAAAAATGAATGAAGATCAGACCATCAGGTGACACAACCCTTTCTCTCTCTGAAATCAGCTCTCCTCCTTCAGTGGTGTGCTGCTGACTGTCACAGTATGCCTGTATATAAAGGGCTCCTCTCCTGATGATATCATCAGCATGGGACCGCCTCAGAAGTGGTGATTGGTCTCTGTGCTGTGATTCAGAGCTCCCCAGCTGATCCGAAATTACCACCAGGGAATGTTAATCAGGACATCAGTTCCATCACAGGGGATGCCACAGTGTGATTGTGATGAAATAAACTTGTAGTACCACAGTCTGACCAGCATTTGTGTCTTCTTTCCCAGTGATCATCAGTTAGCAGTCACCAGGTTGGTGGAGGATGAGCAGGTGTAGTCAGCCTATAGTGACACTGAGTATCTCCACAATAGAGAGAAAACACACACATGTATGTGAAAATAAAATACACACATAGTAAATATGAGTAAAAAACAGTATATAGTAATTACATATACCTTAGGGGTGACAGATTCCAATTCAGAGAAAACCATACTAAGCCAAATTAATAGCAGAGACTCTGAGTACCAGAAGGTGGTGTAAGGATAGAGGTGAGCTGAGACGTAATTGCTGATACAGAGGATGGATCACCACACACGAACTGCCACTGAAGACCACATCAGCATCTGCCACACCATTCAAGATACACGGTGGCCTGATTCCAAGCACACCAGCAAATCTGCAACAGAATAGCTGAAAAAGAAAAGAATCAAGGTGTTGCAATGGCCCAGTCAAAGTCCAGACCTCAACCCGATTGAAATGCTATGGCTGGACCTTAAGAGAGCTATGCATAAACAAATGCCCACAAACCTCAATGAATTGAAGCAACATTGTAAAGAAGAGTGGGCCAAAATTCCTCCACATCGATGTGAGAGACTGATATAGTCATACAGAAAACGATTACTTCAAGTTATTGCTACTAAAGGTGGTTCTACAAGCTATTGAATCATACAGTATACTTTTTGAGTTTTTCACACATGGATTCTCCATTTTGTCGTTATTTTTGTTAAATAAATCATGACACGGTGTAATATGTCATGTGTTGTTGTTCATCTGAGGTTGTATTTACCTAATTTTCAGACCTGCTAAGGAACAGATGATTGTCATTATGTCCTGATATGTAAAACCATGGAATTCAAAGAGGGTGTACTTTCTTTTTCACATGACTGTGTGTATATATATATATATATATACATATATTATATACACATATATACATTTTTATATATAAAATGGAAATATATATATATAAATATAGCAAATAAAAAGATCTCTTGTGAGCACATTCACATGTCTTAGGCAGGTCTGCAATACGGTGGAGGTTTCTTGTTGCCTTTTTCCCCCACCATAACTTAAAACGTTATGGTATTTAAAAATAAGTATTACCCTTCTATTTAATGTTTGTAAACTACACTACCACCCACAGATATTGTACATGGGCAATCTCAAGGCGGCATAGTGCATAGCCTATAGAATCATAAAAGGCTCACTGACACATTATCATGTGATTAACCCCTAAACGCATTCACTCTGTGTGGGGTTCTCGCGAATTGGCACATATATGTTCTGAGGCAATTGACATCTGTTTGTAAACTATTACCAAGTTTCTAACTGCCCCAAAACCACTTGGGCAGCACTTTTTTAGTATTGAGTTTGTCATGTATATGCACCACCTTATTTTATTTAAAGTACTATTAACATTTAAGTTTTAACTACTACAAATTTACCTATCACTTACTGAGGTCTCTGAGTGCAATTTAATAGACGGGTTCTTTCTCTTGGGTCCACTATATATTAATCTATACAGGCAGTAGCACCAGACTTTGCAACAATATAATTTCACCTATACAGCAACAGTTGAGCAAGGGTTCCCTTTCCCTCCTTCCCTCTCACCCTCCCTCCCTACTAGGTATAATGTTTTATCCTTTTATTTTAAGAATCTATTCTGCAATTACTGTAATTGTATGTTCTTGAGATTATCTTTTTTCTGTAATCTGAAGCACTGTAGTTTTATATATACTGTATTAAAAAATTATTTAATATAATGAACCGTTGCACGCTCTGGAGAGAGCATTTAAATTTCCGGACACGTTTTACTACAACAGATTTTTGTGTGTTAAGTGCATAGTTTTTTCCTATAATAAACAGGTTAGACCCTGACGGATATATTAATGACATATTTCGCATATTTCTTGGGTGGTGGCAGTTGATAGATCTGATTGCAATTGAGTAACGGGTTAATATTAACTCAATGAAAGTACCTTGCGGAGCAGAAAGGTGAGTTGGCGAGAGTAGCCGTGTGTATTAACTTTGGCTGCATATTTAAGTCACGTGCTGTGACTTCACATTAACATTCCAATAAAACATTGCTTGAATGCCACCGTGTTAAAATAGAGCTATGTATAGTATCTATGAATAAAACAAAGGTTGAAATTGTTTCTGCTACTAAAAAAATGGCCGTATTTCTGCCATTATATAATACACCTGCTTATATTTCTAGATGCAGCAACTTATTAAGCTGTAAATCAGAGATGAGCTCCGGACCCAAGGAAAAAAAATGTTCTTAAATAATTTGACAGCATCTCAGAACTCGTGAGCTAACATCCTCTGGGGTCTCCAGATCACCTTTACATATTGCAAATGTAGCTGCTTAAAAATGGGACTTTCTTGCTTTTGACATCCTGGTAATTACAAATTGGTGGCAGGTAGTATATTATTTTCTAGGAGTGCGTATCATAGGCCAAATGAATACAACCAGTGATTTGTGCCGTAGGAGTTTGAAAAAGGCTGAATTATAACTTGTTGTATGAGGTAAATGAAGCCACACATCACAGCTGTGTTTCAATACTCTTTCCATTGACCCTTGTACCCTGGATTCTTGCCCATTTCATTTGCTAACCCTCCCAAATAAATACAGACACTGTGGTTAGAATAAATACAGACTAATTTGTCAACAAAAACAAATGGCCAAAGCTTTTATTAAACATAAACCAACACCCTTGGTCAGCAAGTAGCTCCACGCATTGAACCTAATTATGCTTACCGCTGCTACATGACCCAGTGAGGACTCCTGGTACATAACTCCTGGGGTCCCTCTCAGGAGTACTCCCCTAGGCCTGCCGCACCTGGCCCTGACAGGAGAGCGTCCTTTGGACCTCCCCCCCATTTCTCAACATTAACCACCTGGACCGAACTGATCAGTCTGAACACCCCCGGCTGTGACAAACGTAATGACTACAAGGAGGGATGCAGGCACTCCAATAAATGGGGATAATGAAGGTACTTAGCTGCCGGTGCTCTGTGTCAGAAGGAGTCCAAGAGTCCCAAGAGTTGCATGAATGAGCGGTGAGAGACAGGCACTTGGACTTAAGCAGATGAAATTTAATGTGCCAAATATAGACCAATGTTTTGGCAATGTCACACAGGCTGGCCCTCACCTAGACAAAGGCAGCGTGGTGCTACCGAAATGTTGGTCTATATTTGGCACATTAAAATTCATCTGCTTAAGTCCAAGCGCCTGTCTCGCCAACGTAATGACGCCACCAACACCTTTACCATAACCTCTCTTATCTCTTTATTTTTATATAAATTATAACATTTCAAAATACAATTGTCACAGGAGAACAGGACACGTAACACTGGGACGCATTCACCAGACAGAGCAAGAGGTTGCAAACTCAGCCAAAACCGGGAATACGAGGGGAATCCTAACTCCACTAGGTGCCAGGCACCGCTTCCAAGGCTTACCTGGGCAGCTTCCACTCTCTGTCAGCGGGTGTGGTTGGCTGATTGCTAACCTAACACACCTGGTGGGTGTCCCTATTTAAACAGAGGTTGCGCATGAATCCTGAGCTTGCGTGTCCTGATCTGCGAAACTGGTTGATTTCTAGTGCTGGTTGTATTAAGTGTGCAGTTAGAACTAGAAGCAGTTTGAACAAGGAAGGGGTTAAACAAGGTATAGTATATTGATGGACAGTTTACTGTTAGTACTTCTAAACTTCATAGTTGCTACACTGAGCAGGATTGAAAATGCCACTCAATGCACATCTTGCCACATGTATGTGCACTTGGAGCAGCTGTTCCAAGGAGCATACCGCTGTGAGAGGTGTGAGCGGGTGGTCTCTTTAGAGTCAGAAATTTCTGACCTGAAGAGGAAACTTGCAATATTGTGGGACATTGACTTTCTTTTTAACTTGTTTATTAATGACCTGATGATACTAAATTGTGTAAGGTAATAGAATCAGAGCAGGATGTAATTTCTCTTCAGAAGGACTTGGAGAGACTGGAAACTTGTGCAGGTAATTGGCAGATGAGATTTAATACAGATAAATGTAAGGTTATGCATTTGGGATGCAAGAATAAACAGGCGACTTACAAATTAAATGGGGATAAATTGGGGGAATCCTTGATGGAGAAGGATTTAGGAGTGCTTGTAGACAGCAGGCTTAGCAATAGTGCCCAAAGTCATGCAGTAGCTGCAAAGGCAAACAAGATCTTATCTTGCATTAAACGGGCAGTGGATGGAAGGGAAGTAAACATAATTATGCCCCTTTACAAAGCTTTAGTAAGACCACACCTTGAATATGGAGTACAATTTTGGGCACCACTCCTTAGAAAAGACAATATACAACTAGAGAGAGTGAAGAGAAGAGCCACCAAATTACTAAAGGGGATGGACAATCTAACTTATGAGGAGAGGATAGCTAAATTAGATGTATTTACATTAGAAAAGAGGCATCTAAGAGGGGATATGATAACAATATCCAAATATTTTTGAGGACCGTACAGGGAGCTATCAAAAAAACTATTCATCCCAAGGGCAGTACAAAACAACACAGGGTCGTCCCTTAAGGTTGGAGGAAAGGAGATTTCACCAGCAACAAAGGAAAGGGATCTTTACAGTAAGGGAAGTTGAAATTTGGAATTCTTTACCCATGGAGACTGTGATGACAGATGCAATAGATATGTTCAAAAAAAGGTTGGACATCTTTTTACAATATGAGAAAAATGTTGTATGGTGCTCTATAGTAGAAAAAACAGCATTAAAGATGATGAATTCATAATAAAAATGATTGGAATAGTTAACCCCTTGAGTAGATATCTATGCCGAAGAGATGGTTGTCCCAATCAGATGTAAAACTGGAATATTATAATCCCACAAAGCACAGTAGTTAGGATACAATAATGACACCTGCCAGTGACCAGTACTAGTAAAACATCCAATTCCACGGAACAATATTATAGCATCAATTCAGTATTAAAATGAGAATGTAGACCAACTGGAGTAAACTCACATAGGATGAATGTCCTCAATCAGAAGTGAGTCCACGGTATCCAATGGTAGAGGGAGTAAGTGTGCCTCCATCTGTAGATTGACATGATCAAGAGGACGAAAAAACGGAGCACTACATCCAGTGCTGGAAAGCCAGTAAATAACAACAAAAGTGCGATCCCACAATAAAAATTGAAGCTTATTTAATGGATCAAAAAATACAAACAAAACACCAACGCGTTTCGGACTATAAAAAGCCCTTTATCAAGGTTTCACCTTGATTTGTCAGTGTCCAGAGTAGTTATAACGGGGCTAACTGCTAGAAAGGATAGTTTCCAGGCTCGGCTAACACCTTTCCTCTCTGGTAACTGCTCCTGGTTATATTATTTTCTGCAGATTTTTATCAAATTCACGTTAATTAGTTGAAACTACAGTATGCTAAATGAACATTATTGTTTACATTCATGGAATTGAGGATCAGGAAATGATCTATTGTATTGTATTGTAGTGCTGTTACTAAGCCAACATTAACTGCTCTTATGAACCATCACATAATTCAGTCATCTTCTGCTTCATCTACAACAAATGTCTCTCATTATTATGTTTGAAGAGATGGAAATGAATTCAACATTATGCATAATGACTTTTTATAAGACAACAAGAATAGTCTTTTTGTATATTGGACTGAGGAAATAAAATGCACCTCACTTAGCAAATCCAATCATTTTTTTAATTTAAAATAGCAAACTGGCCTATTTCCAAATATTCTTTCAATTTACAATTATCCTTCCAATTTCCACTCATAGTTTGGATTCTGCCTGTCTATTCATATATTCCATTTCTATCATTCTTCCAATGTTCAATAATATTTACTACTATCTTTTCATTTTCATTTCTTAATCTTTGACAACATCAGCATCTCTTATGCTTTGAAATGTCCCGGTCACGTGACGCGGGACATTTAAATGCAGAGGAATGACGGCACCCCATAACGGGGCCTGTATCTTGGGAAGCAGGGGCTCCCCGGATATAAAACCAACGCGGTTCAGCTCCGGAGACCCCCTGCACATCTACACTATGAAAGAAATGTATATTAATGTAGCCAGGTCCCCTCTGGCTCCCCAGACATCCGTTTCTCTCTCCCTTACCTGCGACAGCGCAAGGGCAGTTGCAGGGGGCTCCTGGCAACATCAGCAACAGGGCGTTGCCATCTTGTGCTTGTTCGTGCATGCGCAGGAGTTTGCGCACGCGCAGTGTAGCCCACAGAGTAGCGGTGGCCATGTTAGGGTTTGCATGGGAGTTCGGGCATGCGCAGGGCCGTGCGCAGAGGTTGGCAAAGATAGCGGCGGCCATTACAGGTGAGCAGGAGCAGCTAGAGCTAGTGGCGGCCATTACAGGGTTGCGCAGGCGCAGCGGAGCAGGCACACGCGGCCCTAATGTTAAAGAGCTCTGCAAAGGACTACAACACCCTGGGGACTACCCTATGATCCCTGTCACATGCAGCCAGACAGCTAATATGGCTTGCAGCTTCTCCTGCTGGAGAAAGATACATTGTTGCGCACAGACCATGCAAGTCAGTTGGATCCAGGAAGAGATTGGGGAAGGTAGTGTACAGATAGCAGTGCTCTGCTGTACTAGGCCAGAGAAACCCCAGGCCCCAGGTAGGCCCCATTCCCCACTAGGTTTAGTGGGTAAGCTCATAGGGACAGGCCCTAAGGTAGGGACCCTGCCCCATTATATGTGTAATAGTCAGGGACACAGTGTCTGCTGCAGTTTCTGAGGATCTGGTCTGAGGTTCAGATCGCTGTTTGCTGTGTGCTGATTGAGAGACTGGTCTTCACGGTGGGATCGTCTGACGAGACCCCGTCCCACGCGGAGCACAGTCATCGCGGCGTTGGTAGATCCTTTGAGAAGATTGTCATACCCAGGTGCTGGGAGCATCTGGGCAGGTATCTACACCTTCTACACGTGCACCAACCTTGCTGTTCATATGTGACAGGCCTGATCACACACACTTGGGTGGATTGGGACTAATGGGACACAGGGTTGGGGGAGGAAGGTGTGGGGTTACAGCCCAGTGAGGGGCTAGTGTTACAGCTGTCAGTATTGGCAGATTGTTATTCATATAGCTGTCGCTGTGTGTAATGTATAGAGCTGTTATTACTCTGTGATGTATGTTATGATGTTATGTTACTGACCGAAGAGATGTTCCAGTAGCACCCCAGGTTGCCATCAGCGGAGGCTCAGGCCTCCTGTGAGCCTGACAGGTATATTTCACCACACCTGGTAACATACATATAGGTTCCCCTCACATGCACTCTATCTGCAATTGGGGAGGGGAATATGTGTTACATTAAAATATATTTAAGAAACATCAATACACGACCCCCCCGTACCCCCCCATAATTTAAAACCATTATTTATTTTTTAACATACAGGATTCATACCCCAGACCTACGGTAGTCCCCGGTGGTCCCGACGGGTGTCTACAGGTGGTTCCCGCCAGGCGCCATGGGCCTCCAGATGGTCTCCGTGGGTCACCATGGGCCACAATGGGAGCACGGGTGGGCCCGCGAGTGTCTGGGGGTCCCCGGGTCAATCCCACAGGTGTCTGAGGCCCTCGAGTGGTTCCCACGGGGGCCTGGGGGCCCTCGGGTGGTCCTTATGGGTTAATAACCGCTATAGTAATAATCATCTGATTGGCTGTTAAAACCATGTGCCGACTTAAAAATTTTTTTTGAAATGAAACTTCTTTAGTGGCACCTCTGATGGGATAAAACTGGATAGATGGGGGGCGAAATGTGAAACGGAAGTGATGTCACGTAATGGACGCCGCTCCGCTCACACGCCCCCTGTCCTATCGCCGCCGCCTGCCGCTCCTAATCGCCGCCGCACCCCTCACCCTCCCACACACCCCTCACCCTCCCACACACCCACACCCAGTTGCTCACATGCGGTGGCGATAGCCGCCGCTCCTAACTGCCACGGCGCCGCTGTTCCGCCGCTCACTGCCATGCCGGTGCTGGTTTATTTTATTTGCAGCTTTCACTTTGACTACCATAGTGGCAACCCTTGCCCATAGGGCATAGGTGTGCCAATCAATAGGTGGAGGAGTTTCCCCGGGGAGGGTGGTTAGGCCTCCCGGGTGGGTAGCAGGAGGGTGGGTTAACCCCTTAATTACCATAGTGGTTAATAACTGCTAAGGTGAGTGAGGGGTTAGTGGTCAGTAGTTAGTTTTTTTATTTTATATTTGGTGCCCACTGAAGAAGAGGAGGACGAGGAGGATGAGGGCGGCCTTTGTCCTAGCAGGGGTAAGTAGAACTTTAATTTACTATATGCTGGCTGGGTAATGTTTTGGTTAGGTTTTTTATTTAATGGGCAAATGAGCTATTATCCAGATATGGATCATAGGAATTTTGTCCATTATTGTGCTGTGCTGTACTGTATGTGTTGGGGGTGGGGGCGGGGGTGTTCAATGTAATTTATTGATATGTTTATTGGGGGCATAGGAGGTGGGTGAATGGGGTAGGTGCCCCAGGGTGGGTGGTTAGGCCTCTCGGGTGTGTAGTGGGCAGGTTAACCCTTTAATTGCCATATCGGTTACTACCGCTAAGGTAAAGAAGGGGTTAACCCCTCCCACAAACTTCCTAGTAGGCCTATCCACCCACCCTGGGGCAACTACCCCCTTTGGTCACCCCCTATGAACCAGGTAGTCTGGCTTAACCCCTTCATTGCCTTAGCGGCTAGCAGCTAAGGTAATGAAGCTGCTTTTATTTTATTTTGATAACATAGTATTGTAGCAGTTGGTCTCCCTGCCTCCTGAGTTATAGGCCCCTTTATGGGGTGCTGGTTTCCCCCTGGTTCCTGAGTTACAGGCCCCGTTATGGGGTGCCGGTATCTCCCTGCTTCCTGAGTTACAGATCCCATTATGGGGTGCTGGTATCCCGCTGCTTCCTGAGTTACAGGCCCCGTTATGGGGTGCCGGTATCTTCCTGCTTCCTGAGTTACAGGTCCCATTATGGGGTGCCGGTATCCCGCTGCTTCCTGAGTTACAGGCCCCGTTATGGGGTGCCGGTATCTCCCTGCTTCCTGAGTTACAGGCCCCTTTATGGGGTGCCGGTATCTCCCTGCTTCCTGAGTTACAGGCCCCTTTATGGGGTGCCGGTATCCCCCTGCTTCCTGAGTTACAGGCCCCTTTATGGGGTGCCGGTATCCCCCTGCTTCCTGAGTTACAGGCCCCTTTATGGGGTGCCGGTATCCCCCTGCTTCCTGAGTTACAGGCCCCTTTATGGGGTGCCGGTATCCCCCTGCTTCCTGAGTTACAGGCCCCTTTATGGGGCGCCAGTATCCCCCTGCTTCCTGAGTTACAGGCCCCTTTATGGGGCGCCAGTATCCCCCTGCTTCCTGAGTTACAGGCCCCTTTATGGGGTGCCGGTATCCCCCTGCTTCCTGAGTTACAGGCCCCTTTATGGAGCCTGTAACTTGGGAAGCAGGGGGATACCGGCACCCAATTACCGAGCGTGTAACTTGGGTAGCAGGGGGTCCCCGGACCGGAAATCAATGCAGTTCAGCTCCGGAGACCCCTGCTACAATACTGTATTGTTAAAATAATAGCCCTGCGATCGCCTTTGAGAGGCGCGCTGGTAGAGTGACTGATTCAGTCTATCTCCTACTGCGCGTCTGTTACAGACAGGTGAAGCCACGTAGGATTCACACAGCGCGAGTCCCATTAAAAAGGAGGAACCCCCGCTGTGTTAATCCAATGGGCCATTAGTCTGGAACTTCGCGGCACGGGAGGCGAAGAAGTGTATAATTTGCAAGGCAACCGGTTCAAAAAAGTCAGTTGCACCTGTACACTAGCTATAAAACAACAAACATGGACAGGGCCGTATTACTATACATTAACTATACACTTATATATACACACAGGAACATATTTATATTATTGACGGTCCTGCCACTCCCAGGAACCTAAGTTCTAACACCTTTGAGCTAACTATATATACCTCCATGGTGACATCACAGGTCCCCATGCATACAGATGGAGTGACTTATTTCCTGCTAAGTCACTCCATACCATTGGATGGGAGAGGGGTGTTACTCTGCGTGAGCTGACACAGTTAACCCTTTCAGGCCATTAACCCCTTACCTGACATAATTGTCCCTAGGTGGGCTACACTAAAATATTTTTTAAAGTGCAAAGAAATGTCTGCCCTTTGGTTAGAGAGCAAAAAAGTAACGTTTACTGCATATGTGGCCCAAACTACAGCACAGGGAATCAAAGGGAATATACTAAATAAATATAAATGTAAATACTGTATAGTCATCAAAGTTAGAAATGTAACACAATTACATTTTTTTTATAAAGTATCTTTTTATTAGGGTGTTTGCAGAAACATTTAATTGTAGCATATTGTATTTACACGTTTACTTATTCCAATAAATATTTGCTATACCCTTTTTTCCCCGAACTTATTACTGATCTTGTTCTAATAGACCTCTACTTTTTAACTCTAAACCTTGTTACACAGCTTGCTTGTGACTCCCGTACTTTCTTTTGATTATCGTGTTTATATTTCACTTTGACTAGGCTCTTCGTTTTTGATCTGGTCTGTTATGTTTTGTTATATTACTGTATGTTGTAGATCGTTCTCCTTATTTTCTATTTCCTTAATCAGGGTTCCCATCCGTTTCAGTTTATATTCTTATCTCGGGTGACATCAGAATTTATCCTGTTCTAGCTGGGGAAAGGAGGTTATAATCTCCCATTTTAGGTCAAATTTCTCAAACTGGTTATCCCCTACTTGTTCGGTGGATATTCTGTTTATCGTGATAAGTTTGACCAAGAGAGATTTTATAAGTTCTATGTTAGGCGCTTGTGTCCAACCACTTGATTATAATGGCTTTTCTGGCTACCAAGAGAATCATCTCTGTTGGGAGGATCGCTCCCCTATTTTGGTTGATCTTAATTATCCAAGTTCCGTATTGGCAAATATCATGGGAAGTGGGGGTTTTACCAAGCTAATTTTCGTGATTTCTTTCTTATATTGTGGGACCTGCGTCCAGAACTCGTTAATTTTTTTGCACGTCCCGAGACAGTGTTTGAGGTTAGCTTTAGGGGGGTTGCATTTGGGGCATTTCGTTGTGTCTGTTTCTATATTCGTGATCCATCTGATGAAGGGTATATATGCCCTATGCATTATCTTGAATTGCATTTCTCAAGGTACTGTTTTAATAAACTGGAGTATTTAGAATAATAAAGCCTTTGTATATAGTCTACTGTGAAATCATACTGTCAAAAAATGCTCTACTTGGCAAACTGCTATCTACAGTATAATGTTACAAATCGTAACTAATTTCATTAGCCAAAGGTTACACTGCCCTCTAGAGGAACTTTGGAAGAATTCAACTATTACTAGACGTGCAAACTTTTCGTTGACTTTTGCGGACTCGTTCATCACAAAACAATTAGCTAAACAATAAAAGTCAATGTGTAAGGTCACGTGGCACTTCATATACTGCCAACATTCTGGTCACATTGCATAGCCAGTAAACCAGCCTCACACTGATAACACCCAAAAGCCCAAAAGCCAGACATACACACCTGATATCACCCACGCCTCCCTGTCATCTCTTCCCCTGTAAATTTCGTGAACCCTCTCATTTTAATACTGACTAACCTTAAAACTCGCCCCACAAATCAAGCATCCCAATAGCCTGAACTCACGGTTACCGTCCCACACTCTGCCACTCCTACCACCCATTGTGGCCAAGCACTGCCATCTACAGCACTTATTCCCAACCTGCTGTCTCTGTAAGTTCCCCATCAAACCTCTTAGATTGTAAGGTCTTCGGGGCAGGGATTTCCTTTCCTACTCCCTGATTTTGCTCCGCTTATTGTATTATTATAATTCCCTGTACTGTATTCTTTGTGAAGCACTGAGTACACTTTTGGCGCTATATAAATAAAGACATACAATACAATACAAACGGTTGAAGTAGCTGTCTGTGAGTTGGGTTACTGGCTCTGCACTTCTTTAACCCAGGCTGTGCTGTAAAAGCTGTGTAATGCGGCAGGTATAAGCGTATAGGGATCCATGTTAAAATGGGCAAGAAGCAAAAAGTTACACATTGTGAGCGCTTATTTGCATGTCATTACCCAGAATCCCTGGCTGCAGTGGATGTATTGTATGCTACGAGATAATGGGGAAAGGCGGGGTTGTGAACCTGTCTCGGACATGTGAATGTGCTCAAATGTTTTAATTTGCGGTGACATTACTGAAATTCTGTTTAAATCCTCTGGAAATTCTGGCCAAAGTTTGAGCAATGTGAACATTTGCAAAAGTGTGGAATTTAAAACATAAATACTGCGGTATGACTTTATGTGCAGAACACAGACTGATCTTACAATGCAGCAAGAAATATGATATATATTTCTAACAGTACAGTGTAGAAGACTATGAGTATTGAATATGTGAATTCACTCTCTAAACTCTCTTGTACATACCACCAGAGTCGTGACCAAGGTGACACCCTAAGAGAGTCTCCCCAATATGCCATTACTGCTCCTGTCCACCAAGCCAGAGTGGACAGGGTTAATATCATGAGGAAAAGACCCAACTTTAAAAGACATTGGTCCTATGTTAGTAGCTCCGACATTGTCATTGCCAAACAGCGTGTGATGTTCAGAAGAAGCGGAATGAAATGTGAAAGAAACCCCTGTTCTCTATTGGAAACCGGTACAAAATAAAGGTCAGAAGAAGCACACAGGAGACTTGTATAGAGTGTCTCCTGGTGTTTGGTCTGAAGAAAGGACACTCTGGTCCTGAAACGTTACCCTGATCAGCTCTGGTGCTGTAAACTCTGATTTAAGTTTTTTTTAAACTCTATACAAGTCTCCTGTGTGCTTCTTCTTACCTTTATTTTGTACCGATCCAGCTTTGAGACGCCGGGATCATCAGAAGGTGAGCACCAGAAGCATAATACGTAATATTTGTTTTTTGTTAACAGTGGTGTGCCACTTATATCCACTTTTGTTCCTCTATTGGAAACAGCATCTTCTAAACCACTTCTAAACAAAGTGACAACCCGCGAGGTTTAACAACCAAGCCGCCCCGATTGTACAGGCTTTAGACGCGGAATGAGCTGATTTAGCGCTAACTCTCTCAGCCAATCCCATATTTCAGGCTCTGGATGGAACACACAATATTAATCACACCACTCCTTGAGGTGGTGTGAGAATAATGCGAGTTTTTAGAAGCAGTTTGCATAGCGGAGATACTATAATTGCAGTTTTAGTTTAAAAAAAATGCAAGTTGGAGACTTTTTCGACAAACCGATCGACATGGCCAGTGAAACCGCTTTAAAGCTGGAGTTAGAGCAGGCGTTTTTTTTTTTTTTCCCATTCAATATGTGCATCAATACAACCTGCACACTGACAAGTGATTAGCTAAGTTGCGAATCGATCCGTTCTCCTGTAATTGATCGCTTTGCTCTGGGTTATTTAATTCAGTTATTGCGGCAGAAAAGTACCCACGATGCAAAGTTCTGTGTGGAAGATCATGTGACCAGGCAGTCACTAGATATAATTGGTGCACTGCTAGAGAGAGGGCGGGGCTCAAGAGCCAGAGCCTGTCTCAGAAGAGGAAGGGGGTGTGACTTTGTAAATGGTTTCTTTAGAAACAAAAATGCTTGTTACAGTACATTAGAATACATTAAAAATGTCTTTAAAAAAATTAAAAAAATGCTACAAGTATTTCCTCATAGTACAGAACTGATTTATTAAAAAAAACACACGTAGGATATTGCTTGAACTGCAGCTTTAAAAGTAAGCCTTTTAGACACGTATTGGACATGCGAGAATGGCTTACAGAATAGCAACGTATGCCAATCTGATCGAAAAGGGCTCTTTAGAAGTGGTTTGTCACACTACGGAGCTATGGAAATAGGCCCCCTTGAGTTTGTTAGCTCCTCTCTCCTGCATACCAGCTGTGCGGGGGTCAGTTTGGCCTAATATTGGTCCCGCAGAGCCACAGAAACTTCACTGCTGTTATCCTCTCAAAAAAGAGACAGAGGGATTCCATCCTATATGGGGATGTAGCATTTGACCCCAACTAGGGAAGTACACACACGAGCAGCACAGCCATCGGGTTTCGATAGCTGAACGCTGGCTCACGTTCAACAAAAAGGGTAATCTATCTCTGAGGGTGTTGCTGCACTCCCGTGTCTGCTGAGGTCAATTAGGCTTAGACTTTCACAGTACCAGCCGACCCGCAGGTAGTCCAGATACTGAAGATAGCTATCCCACCTCTTGCCACCAGTTTAAGTCTGTCACATCAGGGGCTGCATCACTACCAGAGGTTCCTGTTCTATGCCCAAATCTTTTGGTATCCACTGCCACTAGAGCCATTGAGGGTAGGCACAACCCTATTCCAGAACCTAGGGCATACCCGAGACACAGGTCACACTAACCAGACACAGGTAGTCAAATAAACTTTGAGTTATATGGGACACAACAACAGGCATTCCAACACCCAGGACAGATACAAGAAAAGGGGAATGGAAAATACTGCCAAAATGAGCTTGATCACAGTCCTCCAGGATGCCACCTGAGCTAAGCGATCCTGGGCTCTCTGAGTCCATGTGTGGGCTCAAGTCAAGCCTAAAATGTCCACACACAGTAGCCAACACCTTCCCAGCAGCCTCCTGGCATCCAAGCACACCATAGATGGTAGCCTTCTAGCTACTCGGATGGTGAGATGGGGACCACCATCCACAGACTATGGATGCCCCCAAAACTGTAGTCCTTTGCAAGCCTCAACAGAGAAATGTGGCATGGTAGCTTCCTGGCTTCCCAGTCCAAGGTAGTTGGTGGCCAACTGACTACTTGCCTGGTATGGTGGAGGCCGCTTTCCATGGAATATGGATACTCCAAACATCTTTGATCTCTCCCTGGAACACAATAGGAGATGTGGCTAGGAGTCACACTGTGTGGTGGGAAATACCACCCGCTTCAGCTGGATGCCCCAAACGTACCTCTGGAGGCCACAAAGATTTTCTGTCCAGAAAGTGCTTCTCCAGATGATGAAGGGTTGCTGGTCTCCTCTGAAATGGTGCTAGGATCATTCCCTGGGGGTCTGTCTCCGCTGAGACTCACCCCCATGATCCAGCCCCATAAACCAGCTCCTGCCACCAAGCCTACGGCATACACAGTCTGAGGTTATGTCCCCGAGAGCCCTTCCGCCGCTCCTGGTCTCTGCTACACGCCTCAATGTCTGGATGAAAGTCACCAGGACTCCCCCTCAAATCTGTGGAATTCCCAGTCGGCTTGCCTGAAGTACTGTAATTTTCCCACTCCCATTCAAAATCACGCAGAAAGGCGGGATAAGCCAATAGTGGTGGGTGGACAGAACGGGCCAATCACAGGTGGGTGCGTGGCTACAACTTCGTACGGTTGAGAAAGTGTGACAATTCAAATGAGCCAATCGGAGAAGCGCCTATGAAACCACTGCTCAGCTGGTTCTAGCTGACCAGACAAACCACCCCCCCCCCCGCTCCAGCTTCCGCTCCCTACAGACCGCAGGTAACAGTGAATTGCCTCTCAGCGCACCGCCTGCATACAGTGCGGGCGCGCTGACTGAGGCAGCGGGGCCTCGGCCTTATTAAGTAGCAAACAGAGCCGCGCTGCAGAGATCCTTTACCTGGTTAATGAACACAATGTTTGCTCGCTATGTTCTCCTGATCTAGAGTGAGATCGTTTCCTTAGTTACAGTGATTTTATGTGTTTGCATATGATAAGAAGTCACACAATGTCAACAGCAGCTTTACATGTGATGGAAGCGACACTTCCCGAAGTGCAGAAAAGCAAGGACATTTAATATTATTATTTCCTTTCTATTACTTCCAAAAGGAGCTAAGTACCCAGGAGCGCGGCAAGAGGAATAAGCACAGGAAAGAAAGATCACCTCGGTAATATTACATAATAACGTTTAATGATTAACATGACAGTGGTAATCGTGCACTTTGGTGATGGAATCATAAAATATTACAACTTTAGGTTCACTGGTTTTAAATAACCTCTTTAAATAATTTTTAAAAAAATAGGTGACTTGGTGAAAATGTCACCAAAAAATGCACTTTTTAACTCTCCAGGTAGTGTTGTTTTTTTACAGCCTTATTCAATGAAATCATTGAACGCATAGATATGTAAATGAATGCACGGGTTATATGACATGTAATAATAATAATAATAGCATGTTCTTGTATAGCACTGCTAGTTTTACGTAGCACTTTACAGAGACATTTTGCAGGCACAGGGAGATAAATGGACTTGCCCAAGGTCACAAGGAGCCGACACCGGGAATTGAACCAGGCTCCCCTGCTCCCCAAACTCTCAGTGCCAGTCAGTGTCGTTACTCCCTCTCCCAGTCAGTGTCGTTACTCCCTCTCCCAGTCAGTGTCGTTACTCCCTCTCCCAGTCAGTGTCGTTACTCCCTCTCCCAGTCAGTGTCGTTACTCCCTCTCCCAGTCAGTGTCGTTACTCCCTCTCCCAGTCAGTGTCGTTACTCCCTCTCCCAGTCAGTGTCGTTACTCCCTCTCCCAGTCAGTGTCGTTACTCCCTCTCCCAGTCAGTGTCGTTACTCCCTCTCCCAGTCAGTGTCGTTACTCCCTCTCCCAGTCAGTGTCGTTACTCCCTCTCCCAGTCAGTGTCGTTACTCCCTCTCCCAGTCAGTGTCGTTACTCCCTCTCCCAGTCAGTGTCGTTACTCCCTCTCCCAGTCAGTGTCGTTACTCCCTCTCCCAGTCAGTGTCGTTACTCCCTCTCCCAGTCAGTGTCGTTACTCCCTCTCCCAGTCAGTGTCGTTACTCCCTCTCCCAGTCAGTGTCGTTACTCCCTCTCCCAGTCAGTGTCGTTACTCCCTCTCCCAGTCAGTGTCGTTACTCCCTCTCCCAGTCAGTGTCGTTACTCCCTCTCCCAGTCAGTGTCGTTACTCCCTCTCCCAGTCAGTGTCGTTACTCCCTCTCCCAGTCAGTGTCGTTACTCCCTCTCCCACGCCTCTGTAGTTCCACCTATGATATTTGTAATAGCAGCAATTCAGGGTATAGCCGGTCCTGCTGGAATTCAATTGCTATCTTGGTTTCACTTTCCTTGTTTGCCCAAGTTAAATACAAACTGTACCGTGATAATACGCTCTTCTATATTTTATTCATATTGTGCTCGTCATTATTCACAGCCACAGGGGTGTCCGTCGCTGACAGCAGCACTACAAATTCTTCTTCAATGAACTCGTTTAAACATGACCTACATAAGCCACCTTTGATGGGCAAAAAGGTAAGTAGCCATATTTATTCATTCTGAACGTTATAGTATACAGCTATACAGCCAGAAATCTATACTGCTGGTTGCAAAACAACGTCAATGTAAAGGTGCTTTCCCACGCAGGATGGCATTAAACAAACTATATATTTAATAGGTTTATTGCTGCGCTTCCTTAAAAAAAATGAGACGTTTAAATATTTTTTGAGTATTCCTAAAAGTTTATCCAATTTTTTTTTATTTTTAAATATTGTTCCCTGAAGTTTGGGACGGGTTTTACGTCCCCTTTCCAGCCCTGTATTCCCCGTATTATTATTATTATCACCTTTGCGATTTCACGCTGGGCTGAGGGATCATACATCTGCTTAATATGAGATCTAAGTAACAAGGATATTTTGGAGCAGAACTGGAGGATTTTCATCCAGTGTCAAAATATTAAAGTACTTTGCTTTCCTTTTTCCCCGTGTTCGCCGTGACTTGAGATGTGTCGGTAAGAGGAGTTTCATGGTGGACAGGTGATCAAATTCGGCATCTCTCTGCGCCGTTCTTTTAATTCTTTTTTTTATCAGCAAAATAAAATCCATTTGATTAGAAATAGCGAAAGTCTGGAATTCTGCATCCAGATGTAAGAAACGGTTCCTGAAATAGGAAGCGACAGTGCTCCGATAGAGAGAATTCCAAGACAACAAACTTTTCTTTACGCTTATATATAGCAGGAGTGGCCAACTCCAGCCCTCAAGGGACACCAACAGGCCAGGTATCAGGGATATCCCTGCTTCAGCACAGGTGGCTCAGTCAGAAAGACTGAGCCACTAATTGAGCCACCTGTGCTGAAGCAGGGATATTCCTAATACCTGGCCTGTTGGTGACCCTTGAGGGTTGGAGTTGGACACCCATGATATACTGTAGAATCTAGATCCCACAGTCTGTAAGGAAGAGGAAAAAGGACAATCATCCCTTCCCCACATTCCCACACAGAGTTTCCTTTGGGGGATTTTATTTAAGCCATTACCCACCACACCGTGTTATCCTATTACACCCATAGCAGACAGGTTTACGTTTGTTTTAAATGAAACATGAATTAAACACGGTGTTAAGATGTATAAAATGCATATTGATATATTAGAAATATATATAATTTCCCCCTTTCCCACAGTCCTAAGGGGGTCTGGATAACCCCCTATTTTGACTCCGACTGCAAGATTGCACTATCAACACTGATTATCATTGGGAGGTTGTGTTTTCAGTTCCACTTACACTCATCACTTTGTGTATGACATATACAGTACCATCATATATTCTAATTGGCGCCCCACTTTCTCTGACCCATATGACGTTAACCTACAATGCAGCTTTAAAAATGTGCTCCCTTGTGCATTTACTAAGAATAACATCTGCACCCTAATTACTAGAATCTGTCGCCATCCACTTCTCCGAAGGTTTGAACGAACTTTCGAAAAGTTAGCAGAACCTGCAAATATTCCTCTAGCAACAGCCCAAACTATTCCAAATTCTGTATTTCGCTTGTTTAAAGTTGTTTCGAAAGCAATATTAAACAAATATGCAATTCCTGTTAACTTTTCTGTATTAAGGAAACTTGTTCCCAACATTTGGATCAAATCACACTTTTCAGCGACATAAAAAGGGTGAAATACACCAAGTTCTCTTAGGTGTGGGAAAAATGTGCCCATTTCTATTAAATATTGCAATTTCAAATCACTGTAATATTCTTTTCTTCTGTATAAAAAACGCAGTCTACATTTTGGGGAGTTTGTTGTTGTGTTTTGGTGCTTTTTCTGTTTCCTCGCTACATATCGAAAGCCATTGAATGTACTGTAATTAGAGATGTGCGAACCTGTCCTGTTAGTTTGCAATTTTTTGGCGCACATTTTTTGGAAATGTTGCCATCAAAGTTTACACTTCAATTTTTGTGCAAGAAAATAGCAATTTTCCATTCACAATTTGGAGTAAATTTATAATTGAGTAATTGATCAAATTTTCTACATTTGCTAAAAAAAAATTGGCACACATTTGAAATGTGGCAAACATGGCGTTAGATAGGGCATGTGACTTATTTGTGCTCTCGATGTTCTTATTGTCACCAAGTTAATAGTAATATAGTGCGTACTGTACTTTTATCTGTTTGGCTAATGATTTTGTAATGTGTACCCTACAAACAAAGGAATCATTACCAATTGATGATTTACTTGTAGGATTTAAGACCGAAATCAGAAAAAACATTTATTTATTTGTTTATTTCTGGAATATGTTTCCAGGTAAATATACAATGACAGGCACCTCTTGTTTTAAAGTTAGTCATGTGGAAATAAGATTATGATGACAACCTTTTATGCGGGGGGGGGGAGCAAAACTAGTGACTAGTTTTACACACACACACACACACACACACACACACACACACACACACACACACACACACACACACACACACACACACACACACACACACACACACACACACACACACACACACACACATTTTCAAAATGAAAAACCGTGACACATTAAAAAATTACTTATAAAACAAATTACATCACGTGACGCCCCCCGTTGCCATGACAACGAGGCACTGACGTCAGGCGGTGACATGTTGCAATGACAATGTGGCATCACGTGATGCCTCGGCGCCATAATGCGTCCCGTTGTCATGTCAACTTGATGCTGCATCACGTTGTTATGGCAATGAGCATTACGTGACGACACGCAGCCAGGTTAACGGAATTTGGAGGGGAGGATACAGCCAAAGGCAAGATAAATAAATATATAATAAATAAATCTAAAAAAATGTTACACACACACACACAAACACACACACACACACACACACACACACACACACACACACACACACACACACACACACACACACACACACACACACACACACACACACAGCCACTGACCCACACACCCACACACCCACACACCCACACACCCACACACACACAGACACAGAGCCACTGATCAACACACCCACACACAGAGCCACTGACCAACACACACACACACACACACACACAGAGCCACTGACCCACAGACCCACTAACCCAAACACACACACACACACACACACACACTGACCCACACACACAGAGCCACTGACCCACACACACAGAGCCACTGACCCACAGACCCGCTAACCCAAACACACACACACACACACACACACACACACACACAGCCACTGATCCACACACCCACACACACACACACACACACACTGACCCACACATACAGAGCCACTGACCCACACACACACAAGAGCCACTGACCCACACACACAAGAGCCACTGACCCACACACACACAGCCACTGATCCACACACCACACACACACACACACACACACACACACACACTGACGCACACACACAGAGCCACTGACCCACACACACAAGAGCCACTGACCCACACAAACAAGAGCCACTGACCCACACACACAAGAGCCACTGACACACACACACAAGAGCCACTGACCCACACACCCAGAGCCACTGACCCACACACCCTCAGAGCCACTGACCCACACATCCACAGCGCCACTAACCCACACACACAGAGCCACTGACCCACACACACAGAGCCACTGACCCACACACCCAGAGCCACTGACCCACACACACAGAGCCACTGACCCACACACACAGAGCCACTGACCCACACACACAGAGCCACTGACCCACACACACAGAGCCACTGACCCACACACACAGAGCCACTGACCCACACACACAGAGCCACTGACCCACACACACAGAGCCACTGACCCCCCCCACACACACACAGAGCCACTGACCCACACACACAGAGCCACTGACCCACACACAGTGACACACACAGAGCCACTGACCCACACACACAGAGCCACTGACCCACACACACAGAGCCACTGACCCACACACACAGAGCCACTGACCCACACACACAGAGCCACTGACCCACACACACAGAGCCACTGACCCCCCCCACACACACACAGAGCCACTGACCCACACACACAGAGCCACTGACCCACACACAGTGACACACACAGAGCCACTGACCCACACTGACACACAGAGCCAGTGACACACACAGAGACACTGACACACAGAGACACACACACACGGACACACACACACAGACGGTGACACACACACACACACACAGAGAGCCAGTGACACACACACACACACACACAGAACCAGTGACACACACACAGAACCAGTGACACACACACACACACACACACACAGAGCCAGTGACACACACACACAGAACCAGTGACACACACACACAGAACCAGTGACACACACACACACAGAACCAGTGACACACACACACACAGAACCAGTGACTCACACACACACAGAACCAGTGACACACACACACACACACACAGAACCAGTGACACACACACACAGAACCAGTAACACACACACACAGAACCAGTGACACACACACACAGAACCAGTGACACACACACACACAGAACCAGTGACACACACACAGAACCAGTGACACACACACACAGAACCAGTGACACACACAGAACCAGTGACACACACACAGAACCAGTGACACACACACACAGAACCAAGTGACACACACACACAGAACCAGTGACACACACACACAGAACCAGTGACACACACACACAGAACCAGTGACACACACACACAGAACCAGTGACACACACACACACACACAGAACCAGTGACACACACACACACAGAACCAGTGACGCTGACTCTCTCTGACCCTCTCCCTCTCCCACTAACCCACACACACAGAGCCACTGACCCACACACACAGAGCCACTGACCCACACACCCAGAGCCACTGACCCACACACACAGAGCCACTGACCCACACACACAGAGCCACTGACCCACACACACAGAGCCACTGACCCACACACACAGAGCCACTGACCCACACACATAGCCACTGACCCACACACACAGAGCCACTGACCCACACACACAGAGCCACTGACCCCCCCCCACACACACACACACAGAGCCACTGACCCACACACACAGAGCCACTGACCCACACACAGTGACACACACAGAGCCACTGACCCACACTGACACACAGAGCCAGTGACACACACAGAGACACTGACACACAGAGACACACACACACGGACACACACACACACACAGACGGTGACACACACACACAGAGCCAGTGAGACACACACACACAGAGCCAGTGAGACACACACACACACAGACCCAGTGACACACACACACACACACACACAGAGCCAGTGACGCACACACACAGAGAGCCAGTGACACACACACACAGAGCCAGTGACACACACACACAGAGAGCCAGTGACGCACACACACAGAGAGCCAGTGACACACACACACACACACACACAGAGCCAGTGACACACACACACAGAGAGCCAGTGACACACACACACACAGAACCAGTGACACACACACACAGAACCAGTGAGACACACACACACACACACACACACACACACACACACACAGAGCCAGTGACACACACACACACACAGAACCAGTGACACACACACACAGAACCAGTGACACACATACACAGAACCAGTGACACACACACACAGAACCAGTAACACACACACACAGAACCAGTGACACACACACACACAGAACCAGTGACACACACACACACACACAGAACCAGTGACACACACACAGAACCAGTGACACACACACACAGAACCAGTGACACACACAGAACCAGTGACACACACACAGAACCAGTGACACACACACACAGAACCAAGTGACACACACACACAGAACCAGTGACACACACACACAGAACCAGTGACACACACACACACAGAACCAGTGACGCTGACTCTCTCTGACCCTCTCCCTCTCCCTCTCCCTCTCCCTCTCCCTCTCCCTCTCCCTCTCCCTCTCTCTCTCTCTCTCTCTCTCCTGTCCTACCTGTCACTGTGGAGCATGAGGGGGGGAGAGGGGGAAGCCATCTTGACTGGCAGCAGGCACATCACTTCCGGCTCTCACTGCTGAGGCTCCGCTGTCACTAACCCCGCCCCCACCCTCTGCTGTCACTAACCCAGCCCCCACCCTCTGCTGTCACTAACCCAGCCCCCACCCTCTGCTGTCACTAACCCAGCCCCCACCCTCTGCTGTCACTAACCCCGCCCACACCCTCTGCTGTCACTAACCCCGCCCCCACCCTCTGCTGTCACTAACCCAGCCCCCACCCTCTGCTGTCACTAACCCAGCCCCCACCCTCTGCTGTCACTAACCCCGCCCACACCCTCTGCTGTCACTAACCCCGCCCACACCCTCTGCTGTCACTAACCCCGCCCCCACCCTCTGCAGTCAGACCGACCTCTGCTCTCCTGCTCTCCTCTCTGCCTGCATTCTGTGCTCTCTGCTGCCCCCCCTGCTCTGATGGCCAAATCCGGAACAGCCACAAAAAAACAGGACATTTAAAAGATTGTGGGGCAGCCGGGACAGCCATTAAAAAACCGGGACTGTCCCGGCTAAACGGGACAGCTGGTCACCCTAACTAACACATACACACACACTGACACACACACAGCTCCGCGCTCCCCCTGCCACCGGGTCTGAATTGAGAGAAGGGGTTGAACAGAGATCTGTAGAGCTGCGCCTCGCTCCCTCACCCACTCCTTGCACCCACTGCTCCAACCCGTTCAGCGATCTCCCTCACTAACCTAAGCGGCAAAGCACCCACCCCTTGCACCCACTGCTCCAACCCGTTCAGCGATCCCCCTCACTAACCTAAGCGGCAAAGCACCCACCCCTTGCACCCACTGCTCCAACCCGTTCAGCGATCCCCTCACTAACCTAAGCAGCAAAGCACCCACCCCTTGCACCCACTGCTCCAACCCGTTCAGCGATCCCCCTCACTAACCTAAGCGGCAAAGCACCCACCCCTTGCACCCACTGCTCCAACCCGTTCAGCGATCCCCTCACTAACCTAAGCGGCAAAGCACCCACCCCTAACACCCACTGCTCCAACCCGTTCAGCGATCCCCCTCACTAACCTAAGCGGCAAAGCACCCACCCCTTGCACCCACTACTCCAACCCGTTCAGCGATCCCCTCACTAACCTAAGCAGCAAAGCACCCACCCCTTGCACCCACTGCTCCAACCCGTTCAGCGATCCCCCTCACTAACCTAAGCGGCAAAGCACGGGCTGACCTGTCAGTCACCGCTGTGGCTGGTCAAAGCGCGCCTGATCCTACTTTGCGCTTGCGCTAGGAAACCTTTAGGCTGAGTTACTTACATATATAGTCCCCTGACAGACCGCGCAGCCAGCACGCCGCGCAGCACGGGCGCCAGAGGCAACATTTTAGGCTTTTAGCATTTTTCGATCCCTGTATTAGTTACAAAATAAAGATTGTAAAACCCCACAAAGCAATCGGTTATCATGCGAACATTACCAGATTGAAAAAAGGAACATATGTCTACAGTACTTTGTATCTGATTTTCTTTAAATAAAAAAAAAATGCACCAAAACAGACTGTACATTTAATTGCTGAAACAAGCCACGTCCTCTAGTTCACTTCGGGCCTACGTGGCACTGCCTCTTGCCGTAGTATTTCATTTTTTTCTATTGGACAATTCTAGTGCTATTTGTCCCCGTATTGCTGTCGGGAGACTTTGTTAGATAACTGGTTGTTTCTAATGACAAAATAAAAATGACACTTCTTTTGCCACTTACTGAAAGCTGTATTTCTGTAACTCTAGCAATGTTGTCTGGGAGGCGGAAAAATGCAGGATCCTGGTTGTTTTCCAAAGTGCAATATGAATCATTAAGGGACCGAACCTGTTTAACTGGAACCATAACATGTGTAAGGAACATTGGCCAATCAGGAACTGGAACACGGAAGGCATTCTTATAAATAGCTCATCTTGTAGATACAGGTATATGAAGCCTCAGCACATATATACAGAATATGCAATATGTTTCATAGCACAATGAGAAACATCAGAGAGGTAGGTCTACTTCTTGTATCCATGCTGCAATAACAATATTTAGATCACAGTTGCCTATTGTATTGTTATTTATGGCCTAGGAGTAAAAAGTGAAATCCTACAGCAGTTGCTAATCTATACTATGTATACAGTGTATGTTTAAGAAAGCGCCTGCATTAAGACCAGTGCAGTATGACCAGGGGTCCTGTCCCCCCCTCACAAAACAGACAAAGGATTACGTTCTTTTGGGGGATGTCCTCATCGTAGGGTTGCCAGGTGTCCAGTACTGAACCGGACTGCCCTGTATTTGGACACTCTGTCCAGTAAGACATTAGAGGTAATACTGGACATGTATTTATCCGTATTACCTCTCTGGACATAGTGACCTGACCGGCTTGGGGGGCCGCGGGATTTCCACGAGCAAGGGGAGAGCAGCCTGATTGGCTGCTTTACCCAGCAGTCAGGAGAAGGTGTAAAGAGCCTGGGGTGGGGCCAAGGAGAGGAGGAAACATCATGGAGCGGAGAGAGCTGTGTGTGTCTCTCGCGTGCGTCACATCTTTCACCATTGTGTCCAGTATTTTTGGAGTAGCCACCTGGCAACCCTAGTCCTCAGGCAAGACCTTATACCTGCCCAGGTTGGTCACATGGAGAGCCCCTTTCCTCTTGGCATTTCTGTGAAGCAGTCCTGCTGTGCTCCAGCTCCACGGAGATACCACGTGGTATAACAGTGTCTGGGCTGTGTACTGAGGGGTCCATGCAGTTCCTGTATCCGTTACCCCCCCCCCTCCCGCACAGTTTTATGTGGTGCCTCTGAACAAGCTCTCACTACCTGTCAGACAGACTCCCAGAATATCAGCTGCAAAATCCGTTGTAACTTTCTCCCCGATTTATAAGTCCCTGATCTCAATGCATTTCAATATTATTTCATTGTTAGAGACTCTACAAATATCTCTGATAAGAACTTTAAATTGCCCTTCAACGTGCCGTTCCAGGTTATCTGTTATTGGTACCGGGGAGACATTGTCAGATATAAGACCGGCAAGCTGTGAGCGTTTGGGGGGGGGGGGAGGGAAGGGGAGAGTTAGTGAGGGTTATTGGGGGGTTAGTGAGGGTTAGGGGGGGGTAGTGAGGTTTAGGGGGGTTTCTTTTCAATGCCAGTCAGCTGAGAGTGAAATGCTGTTATTGCACGCACCCCCATGTAACGTGGGGTTCTGAGGCTCTTTGCGAGAAATGTGCAGGCGTGTATTACCTTGTGAAGTCATATTCCCTATGTCTAGTCCTCTGAATTTTCAATGTTGCTGTGGATAAAGCCATTATTATTACTAGTGCCTATCATTTGTATGGCACCAACACATTCAGTGCAGTACAATGTGGGAGGGAAGACAATAGGATTGTATAAAAAAAAAGGGCTCCGCATGTGTGGGGGGGGGGAGGGAGTGCTCAGCAGGTGTGGGAGGGGAGTGCTCAGCAGGTGTGGGAGGGGAGAGGATAGTGCTCAGCAGGTGGGGGGGTGCTCAGGATGTGTGTGGGGGGGAGGGAGTGCTCAGCATGTGTGTGCGGGGGGAGGGAGTGCTCCGCAGGTGTGGGGGGGAGGGAGTGCTCAGCAGGTGTGGGGGAGGGGGTGCTCAGCAGGTGGGGGGGAGTGCTCAGCAGGTGGGGGGGGGAGTGCTCAGCAGGTGGGGGGGAGTGCTCAGCAGGTGGGGGGGGAGTGCTCAGCATGGGTTTATCTATCAACTTCGGAACTCTGAGCACGAGATTCTAGAAAGGGGGAAAAAAGAAATGGCGGATGAAGTCGCTGCTTCTTATTGCCAGGTAGATAGAGATGAAGAAGCGCTCAAATGCTAGGTATAATAACCATTAATAGCCAATGCCAAAGCCCAAGGATGATCCAGAATAATTCGTTCGGGCGCTTCGCACATGCGCAGTAGCACGCGTGGCCGTTATGATGTCATTGGGTGGCTCTGTTTTGGCGCGAACGGATTGCAGGTAAGAGGGATATAAAATGGGGTGTTTTAACAGTGTATGTTATCCTTGATAAAGAACGCACCAGCGTTCGAAACGCGTTGGATTTTAGGTTATGACAAATAACGTTTATTTTTTTGCATTGGGTCCTCTCTTTGCTCCTGTTGGGTCGTGCGCTCCTTTCTATTTCCTGTAGCTGCTTCTTATTGGCCTGCATGCCGTGAGAGATTTAAATCTCAATTTTGTTTCCCCAGCTAGGGACGTTACTCGGGGAACCTACACTGGCGACACACTTTATTCGAGCTCGGCTAGTCCCACGAATTCGGGTATACCCGGGTGTATTGAGGTTTGTGACTGTTTTCTGCCCGAGTGCATTGAGGTATTTTCCAAGCAGGGATTGAAGCATTTTATTCCCGCTGGCTGCAATACTGCACAGTATATATATATATACTGCATTACAATTCATGAATTTATGCCATCTGGTAGACACGCGAATCATTGCAGCCTATTAAATCCTAATCATTATCATTTAACAGATCAGCCGCCCGTCAGCCAGGCATGAACCCAGGCTGGGAAGGCAAACGCAACGGGGCTTGTCAGAGGTGAGGAGCGGCGCATTCCAGGTATCTGCCAGGTACATACTGGGTATTTGCTCGAATAAAGTGTGTCGGTGCAGTACAGGTGTAAATATCTTGGCGAGTGGGGGTCCGTGGAGCTTATTATCTATGATTCTGATCCCGAGACCCCCTGCTTCATACCTATAAAGAAGAAAACTAATACGTGGAACCACACCTTTAATTAATTAAACAAGCCACGGATTCTGGATCACTTTAGGCCTACGTGGTACTGCCACCTGCCACAGTATTTCGTTTTCTATTTGACAAATCTAGTGCTATTTTTGCACCGGTTTCGCTCCGTTTTGCTGTCAGGAGACTTTGTTAGATAACTGGTTTTTATTGACAAAATAATAAAGAAATGTCTTTTGCCACTTCACATCTGTTTACTAAAACATGAATTACCGTACGTGTTGAAGTATTGTATGAAATATGTCAAAATGCAGCTTACTGATCGTTTTCCAAATGTGGAATATAAATCATTAAACCACTGAAGCTGTTTAACTGGAACATGCTTAAGAAACATTCGCCAGTCAGAAACAAGGATATTAAAGGCATATATGTGGGCAGCCATTAGGGTTCTAACGGGTTAATTCCTCCGTACAGGGGGATCGTGTCTCCTCTGTAGGATCTGGCCAATCTTAGCTTGGCGTCAGGCTATAAATAGATGTGTTAACTATGAACAACTAAGCAATGTGCCTGGGTTAGGTGCCAGGAGGCAGCCATGCAGTGGGACATATGTTGTTGCTAAAAGCTATAGGAGGAGTAAGATCAGCTGAAACCCTGGGATCACCAGCACTCCAGCCCTGATAGCCGAGGACTCAGCTAGACAGGTACTATGTACCAAGACCCTGGGAAGCTATGCTAACCACCATAAGCAGGGCCACCGCCAGCTTTCCTGGAGTACAAGGGTGGACTAGTCATTCCCGGGCCCTGGGTTGTTGAGTGGGGGGAGGGGGAATGTTCCTCACCTGTTAGTGACCCGGTAAGTCTTTTCCCTTCTCTTTCTCTCTCTCACATTCACTCTCCTCCCCTCTATGTCACCACCTTATCTTCCCCCCCCTTCCCCTCTCTGTCACTACCTTTCTCTCTACTCTCCCCACATTCCTCCCCCTCATTTCCTCCGCTCACTCTCTTCCCCTTCTTTCTTCCATTCACTCCCCCTTTCACCTCTCACTCACCCCCTCCCTATATATCTCCACCTTATCTCCCCCACACCCCACTCCCTGCCCAACAGCTGAGGCCCGGGAAGGTGGAGGGGGTCCAGGCTCTACCTGGTGGTGAGGTAGAAGCCCTCTCAAGAGGCCGAGAGCTGTAGTTGGGTCCGATGTCCAGTGGGGCCTAACGGGTTCAGACAGCCAGGTTGGACCCCACCTCCCATCCACCTAAGGACTGTATCCCTGGGCTGCCAGAACTCGGGTCTGTTGCTGTTAAAAAGTTACTCAAACGCTGAAATAGTTGAGTTTGAATACAGTCATTCTGCCTCTCACCCAGGTCTGAACAATTATGGTACTGACACTGTAGTGTCTGCCCTTAGGCTACACATACTGTATAAATAGCTTCAGCGCACATTTATATGGAATACATTGTATAGCACAGCGGAAAACATCAGAAGGTTTTCTTGTATAATAATCATCACAATTGCCCATCTAATTTGTCTAGTGAGCATTGTTATTTATGTCCCAAAAGGAAAAAAGAAAAACCTACAGCAGTTGGTGATATGCACTATGTATATATTTTTAATAAGTCCCTTGCACTAATGCATCATGACCAGGCGGCCTCCCCCTGCCAGATCACAATGTAGGCAATGGGTTAAGTTCTATTAGGGGAGACTTTAAATGGCCCAGGGTTGGTCCCATTGGGAAGGCTTCTTATCTCTTGGTCATTCAGTGAAGAGGACCCTCTGTGCTGTGGCTCCTCGGATATATCACGTGGTATAAGAGTATTTGGGCTGCGTAACGTGGGGTTCCTACAGAAAGTTCCTGTATGTGTTTCTACCCCAGTTCTCCCTATGTGTGCCTCCGCATTTCAATATTATTTCATTGTTAGATACACCTGACATCTCTGGAACTTCAGCATGCTCTCCAGCCATCGGCCCCTGGCAGGGGTTATCTGTTATTTCTACAGGGGGGCTCATAAACTAAAGGAAAAAATAAAAAGTCAGATCTAAGACTGGCAAACTGTGAGCTTGGGCTTAGGGGGGTTTCACTTCGATGCTGAAGATGGAACGTGTTTATAGTGCGAACACGCATGTAAAGTGGGGTACTGAGGTTCTTCGTGAGGAATGTGCATGCGTGTTATAGATGTTAAAGTTGCATTTCAAACTACTAATCTTTTCTATTTTAATATCTATTATCTATCTATCTATCTATCTATCTATCTATCTATCTATCTATATATATATATATTTGCTGTAGATGTAGCCATCATATTATTATTATTTGTATGGTGCCAACATATTCAGCGCAGTACAATGTGGGAGGAAACACAATACCATTGTATTAAAAAAAAGTGCATATATAAGTTAGGACAATAAGAAGAACCGTGCCCCAAAGAGCTTACAATCTAAAAGATGAGGAGAAGAGACACAAGGAATAGTGATTGTGTGTGTGTGGGGAGGGGGGGGGCGTCTCTTAGCATGTGTTGTATCAACGTCAAAGCTCTGAGTATGTAGTAAATTAAAGTAAACACATTTTGTTTCATATTTTTGATCTAAAGTGATTCTATTTGGCAATAAGTGCTTGTTACCCAGCAGTGATAGTGTTAAACAGGGCCATGGCTACAATGTTGGAGAGGTGGTGGGGTATAACATTGGGCGTATACTAAAGTATGTCTATTTGGCCTAAAATTCCCCACTCACCAGCATTGGTGGTGCTTGATAAACTGATTTCATAAGATAGTCAAAATAAGGTGTTTAGTTTGGTGGATGGGCGAGGCTAGTCTAAGGTGTTAAACACCCATGCCTGTGGCGGAGCTGGCTTGTCAAGCTGGGGCCCAATTATTTTGTGAGTTGAATTATATGGTTTGTATATTGGGTTTATTTCCTCCAAAGGGATGGTGGCTCTGGGGCCTGATCATGTAAGGATAAAGAGAAACGCAGCCATGCCCCGGCTAGCCTGGACAGGAAGTTGCCTCCAGCTTCTGGGGGGGGCCCGCCTCTCCTTCCAGCTGGCCCTTCTGCAGGGCACCTCCTTGGGCTGCAGGTGGTCCCATGCTTTCCTCCACAGTTGGCTCAAGGCTTTCCCCTCTGCTTCGGCCCTCCCTTTCCCCAAGCCAATAGCTATCCCCCCCCCCCCCCACCTCCCACAGGTCCATAATATCCCTCCATTACCTCCTACTCCCCACACACCTATAGTTCCTTCTTCCTGCGACATAACTCCTTCCCCCACCATGCTCGTACTCTCACCCCATAGCTCCTTCTTTCCCCCAATAGCTTCTCCTCCCCGCCAATAGCTCTTTCTCCCTCCTCCCCTCCCCAGTGCTCCTTCATACTCCCTCCAATATCTTCTTATTCCTACACCCCACGCCTTATACCTTCTCCTAGTGCACCCCCCAGGCCCATACGGTCTCCCTCCCCCTGCTCCTTTCATTTGTTCATTGTTTCTTATATTCTGGCCCCCAAAACATGTGGTGGCCTCCATTGTATTGACACGTCACATGAGCTCTGGAAACAACGCATCCTGAATAGAGATGTGTGAATTCTTTAGAATAACATTCAAAGTCATACGTCCCATTATATGCAGTACTGACCCGTATTGCCATTTGTGCGACATTAGAATGAAAATGTCGCATCTAGGTTTGTTTTCATCAATTTCTGAGCAATGTGAACCTTTGCAAAATCACAAAATATTACAGAAGTTTGCAAAAAAAAAGCACATTTGGAGATATTTGCTCATCTCTAATGTTGAACTTCATATTCCGTTTTTACTGAGCAGAATGTGAGCAATAATGTAATGTCGCGGATCTGGTTATTTGTAGTATAACTTATACTGGGTCTCGTATCACTTCATCTCAATGTTATTACTGTTGTATCATATTTACTGCACACAGAACTCACACAACATTACAGAATAGGAATGTAAACATCTCCATAGCATTTGGTTACAGTATCAGTTTCATATAACCCCACCAGTAATGCGGGGCCCGGTGCATATCTGCTGTATGTTGCTCTGAAAAATGAAACACTCCTTTAATAATAGGGCAATGATAAAACGAGTGCGTTTGCTCGGATGAAGAGTACTTTCTTGCCCTGCCATGTGCGGAGCGGTGTCAACAAGAACAGTAAATCCAAGAAGAGTCTAGGTATACAGTGCAGGGGACTTCCTCCTTCTCTGGGTAATGTGACAGGCTGACATACAGGGTGGGTGACACTGCCTTACAACAGGTAGCACCTTACTGGTTCAGTGACCTCCCATGTGAAAACAAGACTTTGTGGTAATTGGAGAGGTAGGTTATATTTATAGGCTATATAAATATTTGATCAGGATCAATAATTACATGTAAAGGCAATTTGCAGACAAACAAAAACCTTTAATCAGAAAACTGGTTTAAATGATGTCATTAACAATATGACATTTTAATTATTCCATGTGGGGATTAATGAACCCATATTGTATTTAATGTCATCTCGTGGTTTTGTCTCTCTATACAGGACACTGCGCCTTTGGAGTTGGGAGTTAGAAAAAATCAACCAAGAACCAAAGGAATGTATGGAAACTAAGTGAAGAAATCATGGCAAATTATTACCAAATTGGTCCACCAGACCAGGAAATGCATTTTAATCCAGTTGGACAATTTCCAGGATATCCCTATTCTTATGGCCAATTCCATCAAGTTGATGTCCCTGGAAATGGATTGCAAAGTATGGAAACAAATCCTGGTTCTGTTCAACAGCCGAGTCTTGGTTTTGATACAGTAGCAGCTGGAATTAACAATGCAATACCATCTCAAATGTCATATGGGTTTCAATCAGCCAACTGGTACGAGGAACATCCTCTTCAAGCTTCTTATGAAAGACCATTCGATCTAATGACAACTGAACAATTTTCAAGTGAACAAAGCGTTGGAGGTCCTAACATCGGGTTTGAAAATTATGGCAGATCAGATTTGAATGATTACAGTGCTCATTATCACAGTATTAACTTCAAACAAAGTGATAATGGAAACAGGGATCACACGTTCTCATGTAATGTTGAAACCTTTGCTAACAAACATGACTTTGCTGCAGAGAAGAGGAGGTACAGCACATTGCCTGCAGAATCAGGATCTGGTAACTTGGCTTTTTCAACAGAAGAAACTGGAAAGGGGATGAGTTCGGAAAAGAAAACGCGGAGCAAATCAATGTATTCCCACTCTGTGCAGGCATTTCCAAACAACGCGCTGATGGGACCCCAAATTGGAACTCTCTGCCCTCAGCAATCAGTAAATCCTGGTATAAGCGCCAAGGTACGTACTGTAACTCCTTCTGTAACACCCATTGTCACATGAGACCCGTGTGGTGTCGCTGAAATAAATAAAACATCTTTGTTTTTTTATATATACACTGTATGTAATTACTTACATTTGCATATGGTATTTTGGAGACCCCTATGTGATAATTAATTGGGTCTCTTTCCACATTAAACCATTTACCTGTACCTAACGGTGCTAAATGTACAAAATAATAACATTCCCTACAATCTGGTAAAGGGTGTCTTCCCATCAGACAAATGTGCAGTTACTGTAGAAATATTCAACCTCTGTCCTTTTCTCGTCCAAATAAATGTCTTAATAATAACATCCAACCCCTTTAAAAAGACGTAAACCTAAATGTATTCAAGTGCCCGGAAAAGGAAGATCAAATGGGGTAGTATTTTCATTTTGATCACTGTAACCATATTCATGGGAAGTTTTGTCCAAATTGAGCCATATAGGAGAGCCATATTAAGATTGTACAGTGCCATAACATCTTGATCTATTTAACACCTAATGGCCTTATCTATATATTCCGAATCGCCCATTTCTGTTGTTTCCACTCAAAAATCTCTATTGAAATTAATGGGGATTTTTGTCGTCTGAAAACAAACCAAACGGCCGCTTCGGACTACAAAGAATGACCCCTAAGTATTTAATTGTGCTTTCCCACGCAAAAGATCAAGTCTGATACTGGACAGATTTTAGTGCTTCGACAATTCCACTTAAAACCACTGTTTTGGGCGCACCAACTTAACGTTCCGCCAATCTACCAACTTGTAAAAAAATAATAAAAAGTTAATTTCCAAAATTGTTTAACTAAGAGGTAGAAATAAAAACATCCTCGGAGAATAAAACAATTGTATCCTTCGTATCTTCAAGATTTTGACCCATTCATGTTAGAGTTTCCCCTACTCATATCTGCCAATGTTCATATAAAATGAGCAGACAGTTCTTGATTTGTTTTAGTTCTTGTTTTATCTAAATCTGTTTTTTTTTTTTTTTAAATTGTGCAAAACATTAGTGAAATCAATGTAAAAAAAAAAGTATCAATGTTTGCCCACTCACCGTACACAGGATAATTACATTCAGGTGTCCAGATAACTTGTGGTCCCTGATGTTTTGGGCTCATATTTACTAAGCAATGCTATGGGCAAAGGGAACCTCCTCATGCTGGAAGATGCCTCACCACCCACTATAATCGGGTTGATGAAAGGCTGATTTTCATATCGAGGTCCAGTACTTTTAGTATGTACAGTACTGTATATACATATATCTAAACATATGACTGGAAAGATCTCAGTGAATATCGCAGCCATCAGCATGGGTTTTAACATTGACGTGGTCTGTCTCTTGGGGAGGTTGGAGAATGGTTAGGTTACTGAATGCGGGGCGCTTGTATGTACAGTATTGCTCCTGACACTGTAATGTCTTTCATAACCAATGTCCAACGCTTATAAATACATCTGAAAGCAGTAGCAGCGAATAAGGAATTCTAAGTATTTGAACATAATGTCACTTAAAACAAAATATTTAAACGTCTTTGTGTTTACATAGGATAATGAATGGAGAATTAATTTATTGGAGTTACCCCACGGCAATATTAAGAACTTCACTTCTTTTTGTGAAGCAGTGAAAATGTAAGTACATGCTAAATATGTTCCAACACTTTTACTTTAATCTTATGTATCTATTGTGATTTATTAACCATTAGGAAGAGGTAACTTATAGATGCTTTCATTCTTGTTACAGTATAAGAGGGGGATATTCTGCATTGGACCCTGCATCAAACTCTGGCAGAATTTGGAGTGTTGCAGTTGAGTTTCCAAACCATGAAATTGACGGCTCAGAGCTGAACATAACGGTTTTTGGAGACTGCTTATTACATCCACTAAATTGCATCCAGAATGGTAAGTGTGTTCTGAATCTACACAAAACTGACCAACAGTTATTCACCATTATATCTACCAAACAGCTAACTGCAAAGATTGTAAGCTCTTCGGTCCAGTGACTCCTTTTCCTATTGTTTAATGTCTAAAGTGCTTATTCCTATTATGTGTTGTAATATTATATCATTTATTACTGCTGTAAATTGCTATGTAGCTGGATGATGCTATATAAATAAAGATGTACACACATACACACGTTCTGTTATTAAAATATACCTTATTCCTGCAATTTTGGCTGAAGCATTTTCACCAGTTTATTTAGAGCACAGACTTCTCCACTAGCTTCCTAATAGCTATAGTGAGTGTCTGGGGACACGTTGGGGTATTACCTGTTGAGGCGCCGGAGCAGTGGGGCACATCTCTCTTAAATTCTTCCATTTTTTTCCCCCTCTTTTGCTAGGAATTCTTTGATCCTATCTACAATGGGGACATTAGCAGGGTTGCTGAGACCTGTGCGTGGGCTGGGCTGAGTGATGAGACGCCCCCTGCATTCTCTCCCGCCCCTGCTATACTCTGGGGCAGAGTATACGTAACACTTTCCCCTTTATATGTGCCCTTCCCCACACTTCAACCATTGTAAGTGTCTCAATGATGGTTGTGTCATCGACTGTGTCAGGGATCCAGTTATTAAAAAGGCTTTATCACAATTTAGGCCTTCCCTGGTACACCAGTCACTCAAAATGGCCGCACTAATCGCGGCTAGATATTTCATATAACTGCAAGGGGCGCTGGCCGGGAATGTTCCAGAACAATCTAGGGCTGAGCAGGGAAAAATGTATATTTCGTTGTCTGACACTTTACTGTTAATCAGGGGAGGGTTTCTGTATTATCTACGCCAATATCTCAGGAGCACCTCCAATGTAATCCCTCTTTATTTCCCCATATGTATGAATAAGTATATACTACGGCGGGGCCCTGAGCCCACCTCCCTTGTACCTGAGAGAGAGTATTCAGCCGGCGAGTAACCAGGCTAGAGTCAGACAGCGCAGCGGGACACGTAGCTTATAAATAATAGCACGGTGTAGGTAGGGAACACAGGAATCACATGCCGTTGCCTCCACAGGCAGGAGACCACAGGCAGAACTTAATGCAATATACACACAGTATAATAACACCCTCACTGCGCAAATATCCCACAGAGTCACTTATTCAGTCCCAGTGCCCGTGTGCTACCTAAAGGGCCCCTGTAGGTGCCAGCACAGCGTTGGAGCTTGTGTAGTGTTATATAGTTGAAATGGTTGCAGGCCTGTTACTTTACCCTTTAGTGTCGTGCCCAGGGCACTTAGAAAGAGACTGATGTGTTTGTAGGAGCGATCTCCCAGCTGGTTTCTCATGTTATGACTCGGAGCTCTTGCCCACAGTTTGCACAGGTTCTCTCTCTCTCTCGCCGCCCTGCTGGTCTTTAAGACTCTGCCACCTCACTGTCTTGTCTACCTGGCTCCTCGACCAGGTCCCCTCTCTTCTCTCTCTCTCTCACGTGGGTCTCTTAGCTCACTTCTGCCTGCCTGCCTCTCTCCACACGTCTGTTGCCATGACGTCCCAGCTCCTCAAGGTCCAATGGACTTATTCCTTTCTTTCATTTCTTCTGCTCTCAGCCATTGGCCGGAGAGTATGTCCATAAATACACAGTGGTATGCAGAGCAGGTTAACTCCTTATATCCACCGGGGGGCAGCATGTATACATAAATGTATACTAAGGGTTGTTACACATTTGTGGCCATTATTGTTGATCTGGCCCAATTACAGGGTTTGTAACAATAAATAAAGATAGGAATTATTTTCATTTTTAACAAAGTCGGTTTTATAAAATATTTATTTCCTCTATTAAATTATGTGCCTCATCCTATGGAGGGATGAGTGGAAATTGGTCCATTCAGTGAGTCCTATTGGTATAATAAGATTATGAACTTCCAAGGACCTCCGGTACTAGATTAAAGACAAGCAACCCTGAATCAGATGCTCTACATTTCGTAAATGGATCCTTTACACTTCTCAGTGAAGCCACGTGAACATGCCTATGAAAATCAAACAACCCTGTGCTCATCTTCGCTTATTACTAGACAAGTGTCTGCTGTCACCATGATAAACAACAAGAGCAACACAGGAACTTCACTACGTGGCTACATACATCAATAACTTAGAAAACCAAAGAAATGGCTGAAGGTCAGAGGACTTCACATTTTCATAGATTGCTTCCAGAAATTAATCAGATGTGACACATTCTTAATCCACTTGATGTGGCTGCACTTTGTAATAAATACTAGACATAAGATTTTGTTTTTACTGTACAGTAGCTAACAATGCAAATGTGCCTCCAATTCTAACCGTATTTTTTAGCTTGGCTACAACTATTGAGTAATATTGCCCACATATAGTCCCAACATACGGTATATTGTATGTTGTATGTGAGACACAGAGATGAGAAGACCTGACCAAGGAGACATTAGGTTGTGCTGGGACTCAGATATTGACCTTGTGTTGAAACCATAAATATCAATAAATCAATACATATGTGAATCGTCAGGTGTCCTTAATTATTTTATTATATCTCATGATAATCCTAGAGATAAATATATAAATGTTACTAGCACTGTGATGCCCACATATGTTCTCAGCATATACAGTATATGTATAAGATCATTGTAACAGATGCTATATTTTCACGGTTATTATTTTATTAACTGTTGTTATCCTTGTTTACAGATTCTGTCCCCGTACAAGACGTTATTCCTCACATTTTTCCATCAGATATATCAGGACCCTCCACCACAAGGGTGTTTGTTAAGCATCTGTGGTTTGGATGAATATTTACAAAAGTACGTAACGTTTGATTTGATATATCTGCCACCTTGTGTATTTGTTACTTTGAGTTGGAAACGTTCATATTAAAATACAGCTTGTGGGAAATTATTATCTACTTCTCATTTCATAAACCCCTATCTACTTTTTGTGAGAGAGAGAGAGAGAGAGAGAGAGAGAGAGAGAGAGAGAGAGAGAGAGAGAGAGAGAGAGAGAGAGAGAGATGAGAGAGAGAGAGAGAGAGAGAGAGAGAGAGAGAGAGAGAGAATTATAAAGATACGTAGGAAATTAAATATAAATAACTGAAAGACGTAAAATACTTTACTAAAAATATACAAGAAACACCTTGGGAAGTTGGCCTCGTGCCCTGGTGCCACATGGGAAGTTGGCCTCGTGCCCTGGTTTTGGTTGTAAATAATTTGGGAGTTTTGTTTATAAATATCTTAAGGGTTTTTGGAATGGAAGGTTCTGGAAGGTTAAGATTTCACGTGCCTGTTTTTCCCTTCTCTGAACAAACGTACTAAATGTGTTTGGTACATTGCCTACATAATGAAAACATTGTTTCGCGGGACGGTTACGACACCTCTACAGCAACAACAAAAAACGGAACATACAGTATCAGCCCCTCAAAATAATTTTTAGACAATGCGCTCCTAGATCCTTTAGATACAAAATGTAACTTTTCATTATAGTCTGTAGCTGAATCTCCAGAACTTACCCACAGGGCAGAAATGTTCATCATGTTCTGTGAGAGAGATTTCCTGTTCAGAGTGTAATTCAGACATTGAAATTCACCATTTTAAGACCCGTTCGTATATCACCATGGAAAGAGTCAAAGCATACTATTGTTTTTTTAGCTTTCTCTCATAGACACATTATAACTTTTCCAAAGAGCAATTTAATGTCCAAGAAGAATTCGAAACTGCAATAAGAAGAATTTGAAACTGTAATGTTATGAGCTGCACTTGGTGCTTTCTGGCAGAAAAGATTCCATGAAAATCAAGACCATTGGAACAAGCAAATATGAATAATACTGCAATTATCTCCATTTTTAAAAACTAAGATGTTTTGTGTTCCAGTCACATTTTTCAACAAAAACTTTTAATTTGTGACTTGCTCATTTTATGGATCTTGATGATAACATTTCTTATAGCTATTTTAATACTAGGTATGGGATTTCACCGTACTAAACCACCTTTACCACATATTATTATTATTATTATTATTATTATATACACAAAATTAGTTTTACCGGTATACTACCAAGCACTTAACCAATGCAAACATTCTAAGGCTGCGCTTATAGTGCGGGCGACGGCGACGCGACCGTCAAGTCAAAACAAATGCATTGTCGCCGTCGTCGGCGCTTATAGTGCACGCGACGGCGAAAAAGCGACGGAGCGACAGTGCTACCAAAAATTTGGTAGTCACTGATATTTGATTTTTTTCGGCGACGGTCTCCACTTGCGGCCAATCAGGAGCTTCTCCGTCCCTCTACCTTCCCCCTTTTATGACGTAGCTGGCCTTGTAGCCAGCGACGTCACCTAAATTTGAAATGCAACTTTCGCAATGGCGACGGGTGATGTCATCGGTCGCGTTGCCGGCACTATAAGCGCGGCCTAAAGCTGCAGTCCGCACTGATCAACATTTGTTTTTTTATTTTATTATTTATGTTCTTACTTTAAGAGATATATTCTTGCCCCTTTTCAAAGCTGTTTTAGTTTTTTTAATCTGATGCTTTGTGTAGGTGATATAATCATTTCAAAATATTAAGTGTCTGGGAGGTTAAAATGCAGCTTTCCTTAGGGCCCATTGCAGTTCAATAGTCATCATGGTAGCGCCAGAAACTAGAGACATTTCATTTGATCATAAACATAAACTACTTATTCGATTTGAAAAAAAATGTACAAATATGTTATTGACTTTTTCACAGGGTAGGGAGAAACAGAAAGTAGAAAAGGGTGGGGGGAAGAGAGGAGGGTGGGGGGGAGAAAGAGGAGGATGGTGGAAATAGAGGAGAATGGGGGAGAGAGAGGTGGGTGGGGAGGGAGGGGGTAGGATTGGGGGAGAAAGAGGGGAGGATGGGGGAGAGAGAGGGGAGGATGGGGGGGAAAGGGGGAGGGTGGGGGGAGAGAGAGAGGGGGGAGGATGGGGGGAGAGAGGAGAGGATGAGGTGGAGAGAGAGAGGGGAGGATGGGGGGAGATAGAGAGGGGAGGATGGGGGAGATAGAGAGAGGAGGATGGGGGTAGAGAGAGAGAGGAGGAGGAGGATAGGAGAGGAGAGAGAGAGGAGGAGGATAGGGGGAGAGAGAGAAAGGAGGATAGGGGGGAGAGAGAGAAAGGAGGATATGGGGAGAGAGAGAAAGGAGGATAGGGGGTGAGAGAGGAGGATGGGGATAGAGAGGAGGGTGGGGATAGAGAGGAGGGTGGGAGAGAGAGAGAGAGAGAGAGAGAGAGAGAGAGAGGAGAGAGAGAGAGAGAGAGAGAGAGAGAGAGAGAGAGAGAGAGAGAGAGAGAGAGAGAGAGAGAGAGAGAGAGAGATAGATAGATAGATAGATAGATAGATAGATAGGGGGTGAGAGAGATAGGGGGTGAGATAGAGATAGGGGGTGAGATAGAGATAGGGGGTGAGATAGAGATAGGGGTGAGAGAGAAAGATGGGGGAGAGATGGGGGTGAGAGAGGGATAGATGGGGGTGAGAGAGGGAGAGATGGGATGAGAGAGGGAGAGATGGGTGGAGAGAGGGAGAGATGGGGTGAGAGAGGGAGAGATGGGTGGAGAGAGAGAGAGATGGGGGAGAGAGAGAGAGATGGGGAGAGAGAGAGAGATGGGGGAGAGAGAGAGAGATGGGGAGAGAGATGGTGAGAGAGATGGGGGATAGAGAGAGAGAGTGATGGGGATAGAGAGAGAGTAGGATGGGGAGAAAGAGAAAGAGAGAGAGAGAGGAGGATGGAGGAGAGTGGAGGATGGGGGATAGAGAGGAGAATTGGGAGAGAGGAGGATGGGGAGAGAGACGGGGATGGGGAAAAAGAGGGAGGATAGGGAGAAAGAGGAGGATGGGGAGAGAGAGAGAGAGGTAGAGGAGAGAGAGAGGGAGAGAGAGGGAGAGGGAGAGAGGAGGATAGTGGGGTGAGGGTGTGATGGACATTCACCAGTTAACAACATTTGAAAAGAGGAAATCTATATACCAGACAATTAGTACCTGGACAAATAATTCAATCCAACAGTGGAAATACAATAACTACATATGTTTTTTATTAGAAAAAGTGAGTTTGACCTGGAGAATACTTATAGACAGATAAGTAGAGTCATATATCTGATTTTTAATTATGTCTTAGGAGCCTGTTCAGCCTACTTGGAATATTTGCTTTTGGTTCAGTTTACGGTTACTAACATGTGTATGTATTTTCCAACTTGTATATTGTGGCACTGATTATTTGATGTACTTTGCTCTCTGCACAAGAGAAGTTAATGGAGACTACTTGCTATGTTACTGATACAGACACTTATAGGTGCAATTCTGTCTACAAAGGATGTTTTGACTTTGCGATAAAGGAGACCCTGAGTTTTAATGAAAAAGAAACCCATTTTATTAAATATTTAGCTTAAAATGTGCAGATTATTTGAAATAAATATACATAACCAGTAGACCAGGGATAGCCAACAAGGGGTTCAGGAAATCCTAGAGGTTTGTGAGGTGTCTCCAAAGGGTCTCATGAAACAAAAACTGTAATGGTGACTCCCAGACTGAGTATAGTCCTGAGCCCGTGTGGGGGCTGCGCACTTAGTAAGGCCCCAAACTGCAGCTTAATGTGGGGGGGTTATATCTGTCACTTACAGCAGGAGCTGCCAAAGTCACCCCGCACAATGCGTTGCATCCACAGTGGCAAGGCATTGTGGGATGTGACTTTGGAAGCTCCCGCAGTGAGTGACAGCTGTACCTCCAAGCTGCCTGCAGACCCTGAGGGGCAGTTTGGGCCGTTCTTAACCGTTCCTCTTTTTTTTAAGCTCAGTTGGACTGAGGGGCTCCCTTGAGTTCAATGTTTTGTAGTTTGTTAATACATGCCTGCAGTGGTCTCCAACAGAAAGCCGCCACCACATCACCATCTCCCCAGGACTTTGCAGCTTACTATTGGCCGTCAGAACAAGCCCTGAGACCACAACCATTTTGTTTCGGTCTGTCAAAGTTTTTTTCTTGGTGCCAGTACTGCGGGAACTTGGGGACTCACCCGATGTTGGGGACTATAGGGCAGATCTAGGCAAACCCCCGGTTCATGTAAAGTCTGTAGTTATATAGTCAACGTAGATACTCATCCTATATTTCTAATTCTATTGATCCAGAGGAAGACCAACACAAATTTCCAGTGAAACAGCCAATAAATTCCTTCCTTATTCCAGTAATAGCAGATATCAGATTTCTTCCTGGATCAACATCCTTCTTGCGTTGACTTATTTGGTATATCCCTGTCTACCTTTCCTTTAAAAAAAATAGTTAACCTTTTCCTGAAGATATCTATTGTATCTGCCATCACAGTCTCCATGGGTAATGCATTCCACATTGTAACTGCCCTTACTGTAAAGAACCCGTTCCTTTGCTGTTGGTGAAATCGCCTTTTTTTCAATCTCAAAGGAAGAGCCATGGGTTGAAAAGTTTTCTTTAAAGTCCCTTTTATTTACCTTGAATATATTTGTTAATAGTTATTATATCCCCTCTTTGATTACTTTTTTCTAATGTAAACAAACCTAATTTTGCTAGCCTTTCTTCATAAATCAGACTTTCAATCCCCTATTTTAATTTGGTAGCTCTTTGAAATGTTTCCAGTTCCATAATGTCTTTTTATGCCCCAAACTATACTTCATATTTAAAGGTGTGTTTTACTAAGAATTCATACAGTGGCAAAACGATGCTATTTCCCTTCGATCCATACCGTTTTATCAGGGGTCATGGGAAAGCAAAAAGAGTGTACATACAGTAGTGCTAAATTGCAGCAAAAGGATTAGCCAAGTGCTCAAAATACTATAAATGTCCCACTCACATGGTATGAAAAAAAATCAGGTGTCTTTCAAATACAGTCAATTAGTGATATGCGCTCCAACATAAAAGTCCAATCCTGGAGTAAATCCTTTAGGTAATAATGTAGAAAAATAGGTACTGGGGCTAGTGAGGTATGTATTCATAATGTAGCATATACCATTAACAAGAACTCTAGCCCTGAAGGCTGAAGGCTGAAGGCTGAAGGCTGAAATATGAAGAAAATCAGACCTACAGCCTCATTGGGGGAGTCCAGAGGTAGGTAGAAAGAGGAATATCTACTCACAATTTGTATTGCCCCAGTCCTGTAGTTCTTGGTGAGCGTGCAGCCAGGAGAATGCAGAGAGATCCAAGGGAAAAAAACTCCAACGCACAGCCCTGAACAAAGTAGGTCCCACAAAACTAATAAAAATATATCAAATGCTTTATTCTTCCATAGTTTAAAAAAACGGAGGTAGGTACCCTCCTACGCGTTTCGGGCAATCCGCCCTTTATCAAGGAGTAATATGTACCCCACAGTATTGGTATTTAAATACCCTTTAAGGCAGCCCCAATTCGTGCCAAAATCGCCACCAAATGGGCCCGCCCACAAACGCGATGACGTCACACGCAATGCGTGATGACGTCACGCGTCATGACGAGCCACAGCCACGCCCCCGACACTACCATGGCAACCGGCCGGCGTCCTGCAGTACAGAGGAGGCGGGCCGTACCTCGGGCAGCTCGATCTCAGTCCCCTCCTACACTGCAAAGCAGTAAAACGGAGGAGGAACTGTGCGATCGATGCCTGACCGGGTGGCCCGCCCCCCCCCCCCAGAATAAAATTACGTCGGAACAGTGTACATGAGGCCAGGGAGCACTGTGTGCGCATGTCAGGCACGGCACAGATGGAGGAAGAATGGCTAGATGGGGCCCCAATACATAGTCCCCAAAATGAAATACTAATATGAATCTACTATATATTTCTGAAAGCATTGTATGTATGTATGTTTCACTGTGTTCCCTGTCCCTAACGGCAATCTCATTGGTCCCTTGGCCTGCCCGCCCCCGCACACCTCTCATTGGCCTCACACACTCACACCACCCCCTTGGCCCGCCCCCCACACCTCTCATTGGCCTGAGGTGGAGTGACGGGCCAAAGGTCCAAAAAAAAAAACACACACACACACGCGCACACACACACACACACACACACACACACACACACACACACCTCTCTCTCTGTCCTCTCCCCCCCATCACACTCACCTCCCCCCCTCCCCGGTGCTCCACTCACCTCCCCGCCTCCACTCCACTCACCTCCGCTCCACTCACCTCCCTCCCGCTCCACTCACCTCCCTCCCGCTCCACTCACCTCCCTATCCACTCACCTCCCTCCCGCTCCACTCACCTCCCTCTCCATTCACCTCCCTCCTGCTGCACTCCCTCTCCACTCACCTCCCTCCACCTCCCTCCCGCTCCACTCACCTCCCTCCACCTCCCTCCCGCTCCACTCCCTCCCGCTCTACTCACCTCCCGCTCCACTCACCTCCCTCCTGCTCCACTCACCTCCCTCCCGCTCCACTCCCTCCCGCTCCACTCACCTCCCGCTCCACTCACCTCCCGCTCCACTCACCTCCCGCTCAACTCACCTCCCTCCCACTCCACTCACCTCCCTCCCGCTCCACTCACCTCCCTCCCAGGCACGGGGACAGGCAGTGGGCAGGGCAGCCTGCCGCTGCCACGCGGCACCTAAGACGGCAGCGGACGGAAGGACCCCCTTCCTCCCTCGCGGACTAAGTAACATGGCGGCGGCCGGAAGGAGAGGTCCCGCTCCACTCACCTCCCTCCTGCTCCCCTCCCTCCCTCCCGCTCCACTCACCTCCCGCTCCACTCACCTCCCGCTCCACTCCCTCCCCGGCGCGGGGACAGGCAGTGGGCAGGGCAGCCTGCCGCTACCACGCGGCACCTAAGATGGCGGCGGACGGAAGGACCCCTTCCTCCCTCGCAGACTAAGTAACATGGCGGCGGCCGGAAGGAGAGGTGACGTGTGTGTGTGTGTGTGACACTGTGTGTGTGTGACAGTGTGACACTGTGTGTTTGTGACACTTTGTGTGTGTGTGTTACACTGTGTGTGTGTGTGTGTGTGGGACACAGTGTGTGTGCCCCCCCCCTCCTGTCCACTCTCCTCCCCCTCCTGTCCACTCTCCTCCCCCTCCTGTCCACTTTCCTCCCCCTCCTGTCCACTGTCACCCCCCTCCTGTCCACTGTCACCCCCCTCCTGTCCACTGTCACCCCCCTCCTGTCCACTCTCCCCCCCCTCCTGTCCACTCTCCCCCCCCCTCCTGTCCACTCTCCTCCCACTCCTGTCCACTGTCACCCCCCTCCTGTCCACTGTCACCCCCCTCCTGTCCACTTTCACCCCCCTCCTGTCCACTCTCCCCCCCTCCTGTCCACTCTCCTCTCCCTCCTGTCCACTGTCCCCCCCCTCCTGTCCACTGTCCCCTCCTCCTGTCCACTGTCCCCCCTCCTGTCCACTGTTCCCCCCCTCCTGTCCACTGTCCCCCCCTCCTGTCCACTGTCCCCCCCTCCTGTCCCCTGTCCCCCCCTCCTGTCCACTGTCCCCCGCCCCCCCCTCTCATGTCCACTGCCCCCCCCTCCTGTCCACTGTCCCCTCCTGTCCACTGTCCCCATCCCCTCCTGTCCACTGTCCCCGTCCCCTCCTGTCCACTATCCCCGTCCCTCCCCTCCTCCTGTCCACTGTCCCTCCCCCCACCTTTTCCTAGCGGCAAATTTAACTCACGGGCAACGCCAGGTCTCTCAGCTAGTACAAAATATAAACACAATACATATGCATATATATACTGAAAGGAAAATATGCAGTAGGTATAATAAAGAATATACATCAAATAATATGTTAAACATCAAAAAATAATAAAAATAAAAAATAAAAAAACTTTAATAATAAACATTTAAATCCAAAAAGGAAATAATAGATGAATAAAATGACGTCGGAACAGTGTACATGAGGCCAGGCAATGCGTGATGACATCACACGTCATGACGCGCTACAGCCACGCTCCCCGGCCCACAACTCGCCTATCGTCCTTCAGGGAATTTTGTACCCTGAGTGACATGGACGACTGTTGGGCTGAGCAGGGCGGGGTGCCGGATAGTTCTATTAATTAATGTTTTAGTGATTGGAATTCCCAACTAAAGAAAGGTTCTGTTTTCTATCCTACATAACCATGTTTGAAAATGTAGTGATTAGGGATCTCCGTCTTTTGTCCCAAGGTTACTCTTTTCTTACAGGTTTTGGTAGTCAGGACAATCTAAGTAGGGATAAAATCACTCCAGGATAATGCTGACTTAATTATAAACAATGCAGACAAGGGGGGTGCGGTGGTGGTGCAGAGTAGGACTGAATATCTCAAGGAAGCATATCGCCAACTTGGTGATGTTTCCTCCTACTCTGTACTACCAACAGACCCCACCATGGAATTCTTAAGTTCTTTAATGGATTTATTAGATCTTGGTCTATTTACTAATGTTCTAACTAAGAATGAAATAGGATTCATCCTTAACTCTAACCCAGTCGTCCGCGTTTTTTACCATCTCCCAAAGATCCATAATATTGTGGGGGACATATTACTCCTTGATAAAGGGCGGATTGCCCGAAACACGTAGGAGGGTACCTACCTCCATTTTTTTAAACTATGGAAGAATAAAGCATTTGATATATTTGTATTAGTTTTGTGGGACCTACTTTGTTCAGGGCTGTGCGTTGGAGTTTTTTCCCCTTGTCTTTCAAATACATGAAGGATTCTGTAGGAACTTGAATCTTTTCTTTTATGACATTTTATGGATTCAGACTCCACTTGAGTATGTAGAGAAAAGAGATATAGAAAACATAGTGCAAAAACATCTTTGGAAAAAGCTGCATCTCTTCACAAGAGTGATATAAAATCTACATTTTATATTTAGATATTTTTCACGGCACCAATTATCGAATTTTCCAGCACTATCTGTCTCTCAGTAAACATAATGGTGTTTTGTGTCTCTTTGTAGTCACTTTAAATAATTAGGATTGTTTTCTCCATTTAGGAAAACATTATACTGCATCACTATAAGGGATTTTGTTGCCCTTGGTTTCTTTGTTCTATACCCTGTTTTATGCATGATAATATCCTAATAGCCTTTGCAACGACTGCCTGACATTGAGCACTATTGCTAATCCTGCTGTCTATAATTACTTGTAAATCCTTCTCTATCAAGGATTGACCTAATTGTGTCCCATTTAGTTTGTAGCTTGCTTAATCTTAGTTCCCAAATGCATAACGTTACATGTATCTGTGATCAACCTTATCTGCCCAAGTTTCCAGTTTATCCAAGTCGTTCTGTAGAGACATTTGATCATGCTCTGATTTTATTACCTTCCATAATTTAGTGTCGCCAGGAAAGATGGAGATTTTGCTCACTTTGCCAACCTCATGGTTATTAATAAACAAGTTAAAAAGCACTGGCCCCTAGTACTGATCCTTGAGGTACTCCGCTTACCCATTTAGCCAAATCTGACAAGTTTCCATTTATAAAAGACCAATTTCCTTTATTTTCTCCACTAACCTCTTCAATGGGGTTTTGGGCCCAAACTCACACTGCTAGAGTGGTGGCCTAGATCAGCCGTGGTTGTGGGTTCTAGTCATGTTGGGTCTGATACCGTTTCAGTCATTAGGTTGGTATCGAAATCCTTTTAGGAAGTGTGGGACGGGACTCATTTAAATATACTTTGCATAGCCCTTAGCATATTTCCCAGCCAGGTACCTCAGGTGGGCTCCTTTTTCAGCACAATCATGTCTCCCTAATTTATTTGGAGGGGAGTTTGAGGGGAGATATATACAGCTGGCGACGGTTAATAACATTAGAATAGTCTGTGTCTGTGATTCTGGATTGTTAAAAGTTCCTCCAAAAACGGATTGTTCTCTCTCTGAAAAAAAAAATCGGAAATTGCGGCCTGTTCTTTTGGAGAGTGACCCACGGAAATGTCTACTTTTGATAACAATAAACACTAAACACTCCTATCTGAGTGAGGCATTACAGCTGCACAAAGTCTGGTACAGGTGTGTGCAAAGTGGGGGCCTCACCCCATGTCTAGTATATACATATCTATTGCATTCATGTCTGTCCTTTTAAATGAATGTTGATTTCACAAAAACATTCAATATCATTCCCCAACATAGATACATAGTTACTTGGTTACATAGTTACATATCCCTTGGAAACAGTTCATGTAATGCTTCCCCCCCCACCCATTCTCTTTTCATAACGTAAAGTGTGAATGAAGCAGAAATTAGACAGCAGAGGGAGCTGTTGAATTAGCAAAGTACAGTACTTGAGCAATCTGGATATATTTAAATAGTCAAGTTACAAAATAGTGTTTTCTTTATTTTTCCCATTGTAGGAATCGATAGAAGCATTAAAGAGGGTCAATGACATATAGAGGGTCAATGACATATAAAGAGGGTCAATGACATATAAAGAGGGTCAATGACATATAAGGCTGAGCTCATACACTCCCAAAACGTGTCGCGCTGCTGTAGCACAGGAGTTCTGTGCTTATAGTGTTGGAAGCAGTTGGGGGCGTGGCAGCGGCATGGCGGAGGCGTGGTGGACGTGTCACGAAGCTGGTTTGCCCTCATTGGCTGAACCAGCTCACGTGACGCTGACGTCACGCGGCAGTCGCCTGAGAAGACAAAATTTATTGTCTTCTCAAATCGCTGCTGTGTCAGCGCTCTACATCGCCGGCAGGCGCGCAAGCACTTGGCTAACTACTATAGCCAAGTACTGCATTGTGCTTGATGTGCCCGCGCAAGCGCACGCATGTAGCAACGCCGGCAGCATAATCTCGGCCTAAAGAGGAGGAGTACCCTTGTAGATAAGATACCATTTTGACTTAAAATTGGTCTCTGTGTCCATAGTACAAAGGGACCTGAGATTAGATTGCAGGTCCCTACGATATCACTCTTCATATACTCACATGGAGAGGTAATAAAATACAGTATAAAATACTCGGTATGTCATTATTTTGCCCCATTTGTGGGGAAATTAGTCTCTTATACATGCGATTGTTGGTACAAACGTTTTAGTGCAAACAACTATATCATCTGCAATCAATAAAATATAAATGAGTTCAGTTGTTAAGCTTTAACAGGTTGCATACTTCGTGGACTACCAATATTACGATTTAATTGGCAATATTGACAACAATACCTATTTATACATTCTTCTATATAATATCACTGACATTCAAACAGTGGCTACTGTAGCATTGGGAAGACAGAGCTGCCTGACTATGGAAATGTTGGACAGGATGGATACATGTGGATGAGCTCAGTTCAGAAGGTCAGCTGACAAAAGGCAAAGTATTCCTGCTGGGAATTGTCTAATGGGATCTGTGATTTATGTTCTCCAGTGCACATATAATAAAATATGTGCGTAGGAACACATGACGGGTAAAAATGCTTCTTTTGGAACAGTTGTGATTTATCAAAAAAGGTGACATACAATTCGAATTGATCAGCCCAGTGTGCAGGCATTTTAAATTGTTTCATAATTCTAACCCTGGTTTGCTTACGTTTCTTGCCATCCCATCGGAGATGAGGAAACTGTGACCATTTCCTTCCAGAAAATAAATATATTGCATTTTCAGAGTCAAAAAAGTAAGTCTTTAATTGGTCTAAATAGAGTGTGTTTCATGCATACCATATGTCTTATCACTTATAAATATTTAATTATGTATGTAATACATTTTGTAGAGGTTTTTGAACATATCTAAAATTGTATGTTCAGATGATCCCAGGACAGGGAGGATGGTTATACAAAGTGCTGTACAGCAAGTATTACCAGGGGTTCTCCTTGAGCAGCAAGGCTGGTGCGGAACGCGTTGGAGGGTTTCTGTACTCCCTCTTATGTATCTTTCCATGCTTTGCATTCAATTTAACACTTTGTTAACTTGTTGATAGTTTGTAGAGACAGGAACCACAGAGCTCACCAAAGGTAGATAAAAGATGTATTATGCAGTACAAGAATAAGCAAGTAGAGACTTACATCTAATGTAGCTGCAGTTCAGCAGATTCAAATAAAATATGTCCGTGTTGCCAAATACCGAGTCCAGATGGAGTAGGGAGCAGAGCGGGTATTTAGTGTTGAGCAGTCAAGAGTTCAAAACAGTGTTCATTTTTCTGTTTCCACGCCTGAGTTTTGTGCCATGTTCTTAGTGTGTAATGCAAACAGCCAATACTGATTGACATTTGGGCCTAAATTTAAGTGGTGGTACTGTATTCCATAACACAAATTCAGAGATTTTATGGCCTATTTAGACCTGCAAGGTGTCTCATGGAATAGCACCACTTAGTAACACGGCCCCTAAATGTCTATATACATGAAATAGTAGCACTGGAAAGTGCATTCCTGCTCATATTTACTCTTGCAAAGTACCTTGCATGTACAAAAATATAATTGCATTCATGTTTATGTTCTGCATTTTAGTGCATACACCATGAAAAGCCATAAGAATCTTCAAAGAGTGAACTTTGTGCAGCTCAGACTGAGCACAGACGTTGGCATACAGCCCCACCTAGCTCGTACAGTAAGTTCTGTGTATTTATTTTGTAATATTAACACCTTTGTGCATGACTTGCTAAACATTACTGCAATAGCCTGCAATCCTAAACGTGGTGATCTGTTAAGAAATAAGTCTCAGAGATAGGCTTGCAAGCTCCGGTGGGGAACAAAGGTGCACTGGCAAAGTTTGTAAACATCGTTGAAAAGATCTTTAAAATACAAAATGGTATTTATTTTAACGGAAAGAAAGACCAATGTTTCGGCTACAAAATCCTTCATCAGGATTCTTTATAGCCAAAACGTTGGTCTTTCTTTATGTAAAATAAATACCATTGTGTATTGAAAAAACAGCTTGGCGCCTGGAGATCTTTTGAACTCTATCAATGTGTGACAGGCGGCTGCTGATTGTCTGGACGCACCCGATAAGCCTCTTTCTAATATTCTCTTGCTGACTGACTCGTTTTGGGTGTGCATCACCTTTATGTATTTATGAAAGTTTGTAAGCATGCCATTCTGAAGTTTACCGTGCAGTTTTACTGTTCTCTTATCTACCTTGTACCTCTATTAATAACTTGGCCAAAGAGTGGGATTTAATATGTCTAAAACAGAATACATTAAAATTTCTACTGTATTAATAAATAAATGGGCGGGGGGGATGTTTCTGGATGGTATTTGCTATAAAAAATGTTAACGATCAAAAATATCTAAAACATCACAATTTGTATGGGGTATAAATGAACAAAATGCTGTATGTACATTAAAAATGAGACCCCCATTGAACCGGGAGCAAAAACATAAATATTTAATATTTTCATTAGTAAGCGGTTTATGCTTTTCTTCTATTACTCCACAACTAAAATTCTCATACATACATACTATACATACAGTACATACATACTGTACATACATACTATACATACAGCACATACATACTATACATACAGTACATACATACATACTACACATACAGTACATACATACATATGTAGCCATGGCTGGTCCAGACTGCCTCTCTGCCCCGTGTCACATAAGTCCTTAGTAGCTACAGGCTACCCTAGGGGCATTGACTCACCCTGATGCTGACCCTCTGAGTTGCAGGAGTGGAGGTGACACAGGGTCTGTGTACAGCCAATTATGGTGCAGACCTTGTGCCCTCCCCTTTCTGTGTCTCAGAGAGGAAGTGCTAAATTATAGAGAGTTCTCTTCCACCCCTCCTAGGGAGAGGAGCTGTGTGCAGTTTCCTCATGGCTGGGGCTAAGACATGCCAGTCAGTCCCTCTTGGGCTGACTGAGTGAGAGAGAGAGATAGATCAGAACTGAGAGCATGGCCTCAATATTATCAGAGGGCCAAGCATCATCCAGAGGCCTGGGACCCATCTCAATCTATCCTGCATCCGCTGTATGGTAATCACAGTAGATGTCCAAATAAAGCATCCCTTTTATATACCCCTGCCTGAGTCTACAGTCTATTGGGTAGGGGTATACTCTGAAGTCTGCCATGGTGGGGACTGTCTCCGGGAATCCTGGAGCCGTGCTATGGCTGGAGGCGCTGACACACTGAGTGAGCTCTAAAGATCGCCGAAAGTCTGTCCTTTTACCCCACAACACCGTGACACTCAGCTCTCCTGGACCCTCACAGGTATGACCGCACCACAGACAGCAGTAGCAGCAACATCTTCCAGAGAGGGGGGAAACAGGGCTACACATACGTACAGTACATACATACATACTGTACATACATACATTACATACAGTACATACATACTGTACTTACATACATACAGTACATACATGCATTACATACAGTACATACATGCATTACATACAGTACATACATACTGTACTTAAATACATGCATACTGTACATAATACCTATTGTACATACATACATTACATACTGTACATACATACATTACATACTATACATACATACTGTATATACAGTACATACATACTGTACTTACATACATACAGTACATACATACTGTACTTACATACATACAGTACATGTCTGATTCCTTGTAGACATTGCTTTTTATTTGGTTCTTAACCCAAGAGACACCACATATCCTATATTAATACCTATACAATTGTATTCATTAGCAAGAATGACCTCTGCTCTGGATCTCTCGCTGCTGTTTCAGATGATACATAACGCAGATCAAGAAAATCTTGTTATTTTACCCCAGAGACGGTTTCTATTGATTTCAGCTGTGGGAACAAATGAGTAAATCAGCAAATGTTGCATTGTTGCACACACAAAAAGGGAGAGGGGGAAAAAAGTACTTCCAGGTTCTCAATGTATTTGTTATCCCAGCAAAAGCTTCATGCTCTGGGGACGGAAACGTTGAGGAATTAACCTGTGGGTATGTGACTTTTCTTGGAACCAGTTTGTGTATTTCTCCGTGTCCTGTCACTCCCGTCACTTCTCTGTGCATTGTTGTTACTAATGTAACTACTTTTCCTCACTGTCTGCTTGTTGCCTAGTAACTACTGCACAGGCTCCTGTTGGTACGTCCCAGCACCCCCGGCTGTATGGTTTCTCCTGGCCATATTTCCTGCTTGAACAGGCACGTTCCCTTCCTCTTTTAACCAGCAGCCTCCAGGAGCAGTCACTTGTCCCACCTCCTGGTAAAGTTATCATAATGTCCCCTTCCCCCTCCCCCTCACTTCTGCACCTTCCCCTGTTCCCCATCATTTTGTTATTGTTCCTTTTTACAATAAAAGCACACAAGTAAGTAGGACTCTGTGTGCATCTACGGGGAGCGAGCTAACTGCCTGTCTCTGCCACTTGCCACAGTGTGCTTAAGTCAGAACAGTGACCACTCAAACCCCTACATTATTCTGTGCATAAGCCTTCTGTGGCAAGGCTACCAAGGGCGCTGTGCAGAGGGAAATACTCATATACAAACCTATCAGCAACAACTTCCACTTTGGAGACTCGCGTAAATCACACCAGTTTATGTGAAGAAGACAGATTTATTGAGCTGGATTCTGGCTTCTCCAGCTGCAATCAGAATTTGCTGCAAAATACTTTGGGAAAAATAAAGTCAGTTTCAGATCATTTCAGACTTAAACAGTTTCACACATTCTAATATCACATAAGGATTCTCTTTCACCAACATCGGTATAGACTAAACAGTAATTAATATAACTGTAAATGATACAGTCTTTATAGATAGGCATATAGAAAGCTTTTGTTTAGTAACAAGTAATAGAACACAATAAACGTTTTCTTCTTTCATACAGTATTCAATGTTGTGATTACGTTTTACTGAAATAGCATCCAGTATAACTTTTATTAAAACAATTTTTAAAGTGGACACTGGTGTCAGCTAACACCTTGAATTGAGCAGAGAATATAAATAAAACCTATTAAAGTTATTGCCACAAAAATGCTTCAGTATGCACAGTACTGCGCCACCCTAACGCGCCAATGCGCAAAGCCTCCTGGCACAGTGACACAGGCGAGAGGAAAATAAGGTTTTCCTTTTGTACTTGGGGTCCCAGGCTTTGTAAGGCCTACTGCGTTACCCGTCCAAACCCCTCCAACATTATCTATATAAAAAGGTGCAAGGTTTGTCCCGGCAACTAACATCTTGAATCTATTCTAGCGGTTCCTGGTAGCTATCCAGGCTTGGTCCTGTAGCTGCTGGTCTGGGCCCTCTTTTATTTGGATTCGTCTAACATGTCTAGTTGGGATTTACCCCAAGACAAGCTTTGCACTTTTGCTATACTTATGGGAGTCTTATGACTGTGTACTCCTGTAATATCAGCATCTTTCCACTGGGTAAGGCCAGAGCCTGGTAGGGTTAACTGGACTTTACTGTTGTCAGTCTAGTCCTGAAGGCTTCCGTATCTATAAAGCACGGGCAGTCAGAAAATACCACCTGGGAGTATATCTCCAATGCACATGTTCAAACATAGAGGTACATGCGGGCTGTAGTTTCCCTAATATCCTCTGTATATTCATGTAATACAACATTTATATACAATGCAGTAACATTACATTACACTTTTAAAAGGGATCATACAGTGTCTGTTACAAAAAAGGGCAATAACTCCTTAGTCATCTTTTTGTTCCAGATTATGTATTGTTCAGAATAACTGGGCACATACCTTTTTTGAAAACATAGGGGCTTATATGTATGTGTGTGTGTGTGTGTGTGTGTGTGTGTGTGTGTGTGTGTGTGTGTGTGTGTGTGTGTGTGTGTGTGTGTGTGTGTGTGTGTGTGTGTGTGTGTGTGTGTGTGTGTGTGTGTGTGTGATATATCCTTCCCTCCAATCTTGATCTCAAAGTGGCGGGAAGGTGGCAACAGTGTTCCGAAAGATGTATAGTGGCACTAGGGAAAGGTACTGGAACACATCAAAAAACAATGAGCCTCATTCTACAGGGGCTGAATTGTCCGTGGGCTTGAGATCGCTCAGGAAGGCAGAGGGTGCTAAGAATCCCCGGAAGTTAAACGAAAGCTGTCACTGCAAGAACTGGAAGATGAACTTGAGAAGATTAAATGGGACATTTTGACCTTAGTGAAGTAAGAAGAAAAGAGGAAAGCCTCATGGAGCTGAAAAGCGGACACCAATTCTATTACAGAGATGCAGAAAATAGAAGAATCAGTGGAGTAGGCTTCATCGTTAACAAGAGATGGAGAAACAACCTTGTGGAGTATGAAAGCCCGTCAGAAAGAGCAGCCAGAATCCTCATTCAGGTGACCAAGAGATACAGGCTTCAAATAATCCAAGTGTCTGCTCCAACATCAAGTCTCACAGACAATGAAGCTGGAGGATTCTACCATGAAATCAATCAATTAACAACAAAGGAAATTGTCACCAAGATTGTTATGGGAGCTTTTAATGTAAAGATTGGTGCCCAACAGGCAGACGAAGCATCAGTTGGTAAATAAGGTTATAGTAACAGAACTTAACGTGGAGACAGATTGGTAAAATGTGAAGAATGTGAAAACTTCTACATCATGAATTCCTTCTTCAAAAAGAATCTAAATGAATCAAGAATGAAATGTACTTGTCCCTACTGTATCTTACAAGAAACAGGTGATTGAAGACTACACAGTCCTTAATTGTTTTTACACACCACAAAGTGATCACCTATTGGATCACAGCAAATTACATCTGAATCTGAAGATGGAAAGAAGAAACTGATTAAAAAGCCAAAAACAATCAGCGTCAATAACCTCAAGAATAACAGCAGACAATTTCAACTAGAACTGAAAAATCGCTTCAGCTTGCTCAAAATGCATGGAGACACGTTAACAAACAATTATGAACAACTCATGAAGATTGTAGTTGAAAGCGCCGAAAACACTAGAAATTGCTAACAAATAACAGGATAAGAAAATATCTGATGAGACAAAACAATTATTTGGAGACGACTAGAAATGAAGCAATCCCAAAACAAAAAAACAAGATTTTAATATGTGGAGATGTGCAAGAATTCGTAAACATATAACTGAAGATGTAAGAGAATGTAACTGTGATATGGTGAAGAAGACTATGGAAGATAATAAGGGCTTAAAGAAGACGAAGCAGTGATTTATGGTTGGGAAGAAGCCAATCATCGCACTTAAACAAGATAATGGATCAACAATATTAGACGGTGCACTTACAGTATCCTAAAGAGAGTTGATGACTTCTACATGAAATTGTGGCAAAAGCAATAAAATCTATGAAGAATGGGAGGCTCCTGGGGAGGACGGAATTAGAGAACATCCTTGCAAAACTCTTTACATTAATTTAATTTTAATCCACCACAGATTGGGCAGTTCCTTTCAGCTGCAGAAATCCACAAATCAATCTCTGGGAGCGAGAGAGACACTGACTTTCAAATGAGCAGTGTCTCAAGTTGCCTGTGCTGAAAAAGAAGCCCACTGGATGTAGGCAAAAATAGAAAAAGGAGCACAGCAAATGGAGAACTACCGGCAAAAAATAGAAAATAACAAACATTTATTGAGGCATAAAGCCTAATGGGTAAAAAGGAGAAACCCTTCGGCTTTTTGCCTCAATACATTTTTGTTATTGTTCTATTTTTGCCTCCAGTTTTCTTCATTTGCTGTGCTCCTTTCTCTATTTTTGCCTACCTGATTTCTCTGCCTGAAGGATGCACATGATGTCGGGACGTTTTAACCCATGGGTTCGTGAGTACCTGCGTTTCATGCCCTAAAGACTGTTCTATTATTGCTGCACATCTACAGGAGTATTTCATTACACTAGGGGACCTCTGGTGTTGTGTTTTGCCGTTAGTCTCAGCCGTGGGGCTGCTTGTTTCTCCCGTCCCACTGTTTGTCCCTGTTTTATTGTGGATTTATTGCTACACACTCGCCTGCAGCAGCTACTATATGGCTCACGTCTCCTGACACTCTGTTATCTAAGAGGTTCTTCATTCTTGTCTCCTGTTCTTTACGTTTTTTTGTCCAGTGTTTGTAGCACCTGAAGTGCCTGGCTGGGAGATATGCTAATGACTTTGCAAAGTATATTTAAATGAGTCACATCCCAAATTTCCAAAAAGGATTTCCATACCAACTAAATACAGTAGAGTTGATGTCTAAGGCACCTAGTGACTGGAAAGGTGTCGGACGCAACAGGACTAGAATCCACAACCACTGCTTTTCTAGACAGCAGCTCTAACAGTGTGAGCTAAACCAGCTGATGAGAGCCATAACTGTCACATACTTTTGAGCTGCTCCCTGATCACACGTGTATCTTCTCAAACAAAATAGGGAGAGACACCTGGGCTCAAAAAAAACAAGCACAGAAAAATGCTAATTAGATATGCAAAGTATATTTAAATGAGTCACACCTCATAAAATATTTCCATAAGACCAATACTGATAAGTCTAATGCCCTTTGTGATAAAGGGGGCTGTGCACTTCAAAAAAAGCCATGGCCACATCATTTTTCATCCACATCAGGAGGGCATGGCCATAGTAATGGCCACGGGGGGAGTGGAGAGACAATCATAACCTCATAGCAGCACCCAATATTACAAAACACATACTATTGAGCTGGAGGAGCATGGTGATAATGTTGAATATTTTGTTAGTAGCTCAAACAGGGTGAGCAGACGGACAGCAACAGTGAGGTCTGGACAGGGAAGCGGTCACCCTGTCAGCTTACATGACAAGAAATAGAACAATTGGGGTAGGCTCAATTCCTGGTACTTGTCAATCAGGTGACTAAGAGAGTTTGGTGGAGGTGATCATGATGAAGATGTGCCCTTCGGCTCTGCTTGAAAATACCCATTAGGGCTTATTTTTCCACTAAATAGAAAGACTTGGTTTAACTAGTGGGTCGGTCTCTACGCAGTAAAAGGGGGCACTTCACAACATGGAAACTAGTGAACATGTCAGGGGGGACTATGTGACTGTTACCACCCATTGGGTGTGAGTTCTTCTCTCATGACATGGAAGATGGTGTGGTGAAAGGGGTTGATGGCAGTACTGATGTTAAGAGTAAGGGGGGCAGCAGCACCTACTGTAAATACCCTGGGTGTTGATCAGAAGGCTCACAGAGCACCTAATGTTGTTTTGACATTAAAGGGGGTTTGGCTTTCTCTGAGGGACCTGGAGATTGGGCTAGTGATGGGAGATGATGGAACCAACCTGGTGGCAGTATTACATCAGGGCAACCTAGACCTAGTGAGACATTCTGTACAGTAGATGCACTGAATGTGGGTGACTTCGCACATCTCTTCTCTCGAAGCCTATATAAGAGTGTGTGGGCACGTGTATGTAATGTCATGTTGTCTTTTTCTTTTGATGATTTCAGTGTGAAGATGATAAGAGCGAGCTCAACTTGGATGATCTTCTGGAACACGCACAATACTGGCAAGAAATTAAGTGAGAAATTAATTAACTTTAACTTTTCTCTGTTTTCTGATCTGATGTTTGACAGGTTATGCTGCTAAAATTAAACGAAACCAATCAATTAAGCTGTGTTCTCAGTGATGTCTCCAAGGGTTTTCAAATTTCATAACACTATTGAAATTAATATGTTATCTTGTTCGATGTAATATTACTGATTCATGTTCTTCTTTGTATCTGTACAAAGACGAGGAGCTATATTTCAGCTTTATACACTGCAGGGTGGCATAAGGATACTAATGGTATAAAAAATGCACATCTTCCTAACACAAGCACCCACAAGAAGTTAGATAAGTTCTGTACATTCTAATCTTCTCACCTTCTCACTTTCACTTTATGGATCAAAATTGCTGATCTCAGCACAATAAAAAAAATCAGTATTCTCAAAAAGATTCCTGACCACTTAGTGCAGACGCGGCCAACTCCAGTCCTCAAGACCCCCCAACAGGTCAGGTTTTCAGCACATCCTTGCTTTAGCACAGGTTATGCAGTCAAACACTGAGCCACTGATTGAGCCACCTGTGCTGAAGCAGGGGTATCCTGAAAATTTTGACCTGTTGGGTGGTCTTGAGGACTGAAGTTGAGACCCTCCTGTTATGCCCAAAGTGCGTTTGTGCACAAACACACAGAAACTCCCATTCACATGGCGTTTCCGTGCGTTTGCCTGATCGTCAATAACGTACTTAGAGAATAATCCCCATAAAGACTAAGGGGGTTCTTTACTACTCTCCCAGTATCAAAACTAGGATAAAAACGGTGCCTATAAATTGCACCAGATCTATTAAAGGATAAACTCTAATTGCTCTTGAAGAGATCTCTTTTAATAAATAGGGTGATTGTGCCCGAGTTTTGCAGTTAGGAGACTTCAGTAAACGACCCCTGTAAGACCCCATATTTAGCCTGCTGTGAATCTCCACTAATGTAAATGGGACAAACATCTTCCTCGGCACAGGGAAGCTGCTTCACAGCATATATGAATGAAGGTGTGAATCTTTTACTCTATAACATTAAGAAGTTTATATGAACATAACAGTGCTTTGTCTCCCCGTTAATGTCTTAGGCTGCGGCCCCGCTGCCTGCGCTGCACGCGCGACTGCGAGGCAGGCGGCGCGTGCAGCCGAGTCCTCCGGTCTGCAGTGAGCTGCCGGGGGAAAGACAGGGGGGGCGTGATGGGGGCGCGGCCGTGATGTCACCCGGCAGGTTCGCCCTCATTGGCTGAACTGCCGGGGGCGTGGCCTAGCACCCCATCGCGAGTCCGGATCTCAATTCTCTTGAAAGCAGGAGAAACTGTCGGCGCAGCGCGGCGGCCCCCCCTCGCAGCGGTCCCGGCCCCATTGTGGGGCGGCTCATGTCCCTGCAGCGTCCGCCACAGTGGGCGCTGCAGTAGCCAGCGGGGCACCTGGCCTTACACATTGAATGTCTTTGGATGCTGTGACCTGATTTTATCTGTGCTGGCCTAACAGAAAACCAAGGTGTCTGACTTCCCCATATACTGCATTATCCTCATCTTCTGAATGACAATTCATAGCAACGAAACAGATAAAGATGTTCAAATGTGTTGGATTTTAGCTCAATACATACACTGCATATAATTTAATGTCAATTGGAAATAATCCATTAGGGGTATATTTGTATATTTAGAGAATTTTTTTTTGGGGAACATATTTGCACATATCTGTGGCATGGTATATATTAGTAAAATGAAATATATGTTGTGGTTAAATGATGAGTACACAGTGTATTGTGCCTACGACATGATGTATATTCTAATTACTTGTATTCATTTTCAGAAAGCGGCTTGTGAGTGCTGTCGCACAGTATGGGGAACAAGTGCAGTATCTTCTGGGTAATGAGGTAATTATTACATGATCTAATCTCGCATAGAAAACAGCGGGCTTCTTTTAATGAATATGTTGCCTTTTTATATTTTGATGTAACCATGATGTTCTAAAACCTGCTTTAAACTTGGTTAACGACACGAAGTGGGAAGCAGGGGAGCCTGGTTCAATTCCCGGTGTCGGCTCCTTGTGACCTCGGGCAAGTCACTTTCTCTCCCTGTGCCTCAGGCACCACAAACATAGATTGTAAGCTCCACGGGGCAGGAATTGGTGCTGGGAAACATTCTATGTGCAGCGCTGCATGCACGATCAGTGCGATACAAGGATAAACTATTATTATTTGGAATTGATGCGGTATTGTTCCAAATTTTGGTATGAACACGGAAGAAAATCAGCTTTATATATATAAATACAAGTATACATTACCGCATAGCAGCAAAAAGGAGACAGCACTCAGGTGAATGTAAATGAATGTATTAAATACAGCACATAACTCCGACGTTTTGATCCCACAGGGGGATCTTCCTCAGGGTGGGATCGAAACGTTGGAGCTATGTGCTGTATTTAATACATTCATTTACATTCACCTGAGTGCTGTCTCCTTTTTGCTGCTATGCGGTAATGTATACTTTTATTATTTATATGGGACATGCACCTATTCATTATTGAATTTCTATTGGAGTGCCAGTGATTTTTTATCACGTGTGTGTGTGTGTGCGTGTGTGCGTGTGCGTGTGCGTGTGTGTGTGTGTGTAGAGGTATCAGTACCGTGTTAGCCAAGCTTCAATAATCAAAAAATAAATAGATGATACCGTTCTGTGGCTAACGAAATGCTTTAATTTGTGTGAGCTTTCGAGATACACAGATCTCTTCTTCCGGCGATGTTACAATGAATGAAGCAAGCAAAAGGTATACTTAAAAACAGTGTCTCTTGGAATGTTATCTGTGCTGGTCCTTCCCCCGGTGTGGATGTGTTTTATGGCTGGAGGTGTCAAAAGGTTCCCGAAAGCAAGTGATGAAAGAGTGTGTATGTGTATCAGTGTGAATAAAAATGAATGGAGAGCCCACAGTATATACAGTGCTTTACAAAAGGTGTGTGTGGAGTGGGAGTGGATATAAATGGTGTGGGTGGGTGTGGAAATGTGAGAGTTTGTAGCACAACTAAAAGTGTGTGTGGATACTTTGTGGTCCCTATTGGTGTATAGGGATGGAAAAACAAGGAGTATTAGTATGTGTGAGAGACAGCTGTGTGTGCATACATATAGCACAGTATGTACAGACATGGCCTTTAGCGCTCATGGGAAGAGAGTTCACTTGTGTCAGTAATGACTCATAAAATTTCGATCTCTGTTTAGGCCACTGCTAAGTGTCCCGAACAGTTGCATAAATTTGTATTCATGCAACCGTCTCTCTTTCGGTCTTTTAAGATTACCTTTGAGTATGGCAACCCTCAGATCGTTCATCTTATGGCCAGAGTCAGAGAAATGTTCGCCAACAGGACTGTCTCTTGTTCCGCGTGTGATGCTGTGGCGATGCAGGTTCATTCTCTTGTTTAGCCCCTGCCCTGTCTCACCTATGTAGTAGCAGCCCCCTGGGCATTTCATGCACATGATGAGGTACACGACATTGCTGGAGGAACAGGTGAACCTTCCTCTGATTTTGTATTCCCGATTCCTGTGTGGTATTTGTATTGTGTCCGCTGTGTAGAGCATTGCGCAGGTTTTGCATCTTGGGTCCTGGCAAGGTTTTGTCCCGCATTCAGCTGTACTGCTGAATACTTTACTCCTCACCATAATATTCTTGAGATTATGGGGTTGTCTGTATGATAATAAGGGTGCTTCAGGGAAGACCTGTTGCAGTCTTCTATCTTCCTGGAGGATGGGTTGTAGTTTCCTGGCGATCTTGCGTAGGGCTCCTAGGTGTGGGTTATATGTGACCACCAAAGGTACCCTGTCGCTTGTCTCCTTCTGTTTGTATTCAAGGAGATCACTTCTTGGTATTCTGGTGGCTTTGTGAATTTGCTGGTCTACAATTCTGTGGTTATATCCACGGTTTATAAAGTCTGATCTCAAGGCTTTAATCCGCTAGTCTCTGTCTGCTGTGTCGGAGCATATCCGGTTGTATCATATGGCTTGACTGTAGATGGTTGCATGTTTGGTGTGTGTCGGGTGGAAGCTGTTGTCCCTCAAATAGCTGGCTCTGTCTGTAGGTTTGCGGTATACAGAAGTCTGTAGTTGGTTGTTCTTTATAGTAATCGTGGTGTCTAGGAAATGTACTTCATCCGGGGAATGGGTGAGTTTGAGGTTGATGGTCGGGTGGAACGTATTGAAGTTGTCATAGAACTGTAGGAGGTCCTGTTCGCCAAAGGTCCAAATCAGGAGGATGTCATCGATGTAGTGAAGGTATGTAAGGGGTTTCAAATGACAGGTGGAAAGAAAGTCACTTTCCAGTTTTGCGCAGAACAGATTGGCATACTGTGGCGCCATCCGAGTACTCATAGCGGTCCCGGTTGTCTGGAGGTATGTGTCATTTCCAAATGTGAAGTAGTTATGGGTCAGAATAAATTCGATGCATTTAGTCACTGTCTCTGTGAGTGGCTCCTGCGGTCCCAGAAAGTATCTGCAGGCTGAAATCCCATCCTCATGGGGGATGTTAGTATAAAGTGACTCTACATCCATAGTTGCTAGTAGTGTTCCTTTTGGGAGGGGGCCAATGGCATTCAGTTTGTTTAGCAGGTCGGTGGTATCCTGGATATAGCTGGGTGTGTTCCTGACAAGTGGTTTTAGAATGCCCTCCACCCAGCCAGAAATATTCTCGGAAAGTGTGCCAGATCCAGAGATAATAGGGCGCCCAGGATTACCCTCTTTGTGAATTTTAGGGAGCATGTAGAATGTGCCAGGTTTTGGGTTAGCTGGTATCAGGTCCAGAATTTGTTCTCTTGTGCGGATCGGGAGTGTTTTAATGATCCTGTTGAGTTCTCGCATGTATTTTTTAGTTGGATCCTCCTGCAGTTGGGTGTAATACTTTGAATCAGAGAGTTGCCTGTGTGCTTCCCGCAGGTAGTCTGTGGTGTTCATTATGACCACTGCTCCTCCCTTGTCCGCAGGTTTGATTGTTATGTTGTGGTTGGCCTTTAGCGATTCTATGGCTCTCCTCTCCATCAGTATATATATACACACACTTTATATATAGTGATATTTGTTATTATACTGCACAGACTTAAAAGCGGTGGCACTTTAAACCCTTATTGTGGTATCCAATACTTTTGAAATGACAGGTTAGCATGTCTCATCAATGGTATACAAAAGTATTCAGGGGGTATATAGTATATACAAACATACTGAGTACTGAAATTAAATTATTTGTTTTTATTTTTGCTAAATATACATAACCATTTGCCTAATATTATATAATCACATCTGTATACATTTCATGTCTAATGCTATTATGTACTTCATTTGGAACAGTAGAAATGAAAAATGTAATGAAATAACAATATCACATTGTTATCAGGGGCGTAGCTATAGCCCAGGCAAAGCCCGGGACCCACGCTCTAGGGGCCCGCTCGCTAGGTTGACCAATTCACCGACTGCGCACGTGGGGAGAGCGCTTGACAACCGCGCATGTGTGATCGGTGTTTGCCGGTTGCTCATGCGCTTGAGAAGCCGTAAAGTGCCGATCGCTCATGCGCGGTCGGCAAGGGCTCTCTGGATACGCGTGGTCGGTAAGGACTCTTGTGCGCATGCAGTCGGTAAGTGCCGGTCACGTATTGCGGCTACCGCCATGAAGGAGAAGGCAGGAGCCACGGGTATATTAGGGTCAGGAGGGGAAGCGTCTGGCGGGCCAGGAAGCAGCACCCACCCGGTCAAGGTCAGTCACCCACCCAGTCACTCACACAAACCCAGTCACACAACCAACAGCGCACCGGGCCCCCTGCAAGCAAACGCCATTTTATCTGTCCCAGGAGCTGCAGCATTTTGCTTTTCTTCTCGTGTCTGCGGGGACAGAAAGTCGGCTACATCTGTACTTAGTCTGCAAATGATTCCATCTTGTAATTATGGATTTATTTCCCCGGGGTTTTCAGTCTTTCAGTCTCAAGGCAGTTTTGAACATCTATCTTTCTCTATTGGCCAGAAATGGCGACTTTATTCCAGCAGAGTTTAATTACCACCAGGGCCGTTTCCACTGCGGTGTCAAAGGATCCCACAGCTGCTAGACTTCCTATATTCCTAATATTACAACGAAATAACAAGTAACAAGATCTGATGTTCTACTGAGGTTTATGTTGAATGGCTTTAATAATGTAGATTTTTGTTGTGACATATCTATTATGCATAGTGCAATCTAACTGGAACCCAAATATTATTTGTCATCAGCAAAATGTCAGCAACGTGATTGAAGCAGTTAAAGAATTATGCTACCTACTTCGTTCTGTCGAAACCAAGGAGATAAGTGAGGCAATAAGAGCACTTAATACTGCGTCTTTGATAGCAGCCCAGGTAAGGTTATAATTTGCCTTTATTACCACTTTTGTATGTTAATGGGTGGGAAATATTTTGCAGATAATGCTAGGTTATCGGGGACAGCTGCACAGTAGCGCACACATTACTGTAATAATGTAAAATACAGTATGTGCTGTGTCCGTATATATCAATAGAGTGTAAAGTGAAACACTCGTTTTGCAGAAGAATTAAAGAAAGAATAGAGGCAATTAAAAGCTGCATAAGCAAGTTCTGTGGGTAGGAAACTTTTGGTGGAACACACCTGGAAACGCAGGTATATTCTCTTCTTAATACGCGTGCAGTGGCAAATAAAATTTGTAATCAACAAGAATTACGTACATTCATTTTTCATAGAATAATTGCAAAATATTTCCGCAGCACAACAACTAATAGAAATAAACTACAAACAGAGCAACTGTGAATCATGATATTACTTGCAGTATTCGAGGTACTTCAGATAAGTGTCAGATTCTGGTATTGTAAAGAAGCCATCACTATACAGTACCTGTACATCTGTATTCGCCACACCTGAGAACAGGTGATCAGCGGGGACTCATTGCAGAAACACACACTGAGTTCATGTTCAGTTCACATTGCTATTTGTCTCTCGGAATATTGCTGAATCAAAGCTTTTCGCTCGCATGTGAATTCAGAAGGTCAGATTTAGTTCATCGTTCTCATTGAAATGCTGATGGCTATTATCTATTTGATTCAGCAAGCAGTTTATTTTTACAAAAGGCGCTAAATAACAATTTAGACAGTGATGACAGGATCCAATCACGCACCATCAATAACAGGGATCTAAAAGATTAACACAGTCCAGAGAGCTTCTGCAGCTTCTGAACAAGCTGGTTATACGTGCCAAGGTTATTCTTTGTTCTTACTGTTGCTCTGCCTAGATTGGTGTCATTGCTACACATGTTAAAGTCCCTAAGATGTGGCCTGAATTCTGCTAACCAATTCACATTTAGAGTTGTCCAGTATATATTTGAGAGCTTCATGGAAACCTGTTATTTGTACATTGTTTATTATAAACTTCAGTCTACGTATTCATGATCTTCCTGCCTTGCAAGAAGAAGATGATGGTAAGACTTCTGCAAATGACTTTTTCAGTATATTGAAGAGGGAAAGAATAACGCCTGTGCAAAAGAAAATCGCCCTGATAAACAGGCTCGGGGACTTATTCTATAACAGCAAAAACAGCCGATCATTGGTTGAAATGGAGAATTTCAGCCCAAAATGACCTAACAGCCGCCCAGGTGGATACAGAATAAGCCTATTGTCCTTGTCATTTGCTTGATAATAGATGCATAGATGGCATATCGTCCTGGCGTTTCAACTCACTATATATATACAGGAGTAATAATACTTAGTATCACCGGAGGGTTAACATTACGGGGGTCTCATTCAGAAGCATGGACGCAATGCAGTGCGGTCGTGGCAGACACTGTTCCTGGCGCTGCAGACTCACAGCAGACTGTCCCTGGCGCGGCAGACTTTGGCTTGTCCGCGGCGCAGGGGGCGGGAAGTCTTGCTACATCTGTAATTTCCCAAATCATTAAAAAAAAAAAAACTCAATTCATTTGGTCTCTTAAAGGTTTCGGATTACTTTATCACGTACGGATACAAAACTATACTTACGAGCTGATGAAGTCCTGCATTATTCAAATGAAATGCAAAACAAAAATGCTATCAGCACAATTCATATTCAATGATTCGGATGTAACCCTAATAACAAGGTCATCAAGATTTGTTTACGTTAGAAGCCCAGTCATGCTGGTTTTATACCATGTTTGTGGCTTAAATGTAATTAATTAGTTCTGTGTTAGAGAATAAAGAGTCGGTAATGGGTTATTATACTTCAGTCAGTGTTTAGGTGACTTGAGCCACATTGGTCACCAAATATTTTGACTCTCTTTACAAGAACACTACAGTGACATTGTATCTCCTTTATCCCTTCCCTCTGTCTGAGAGCAGCGTACTCCTCTGATCTCCAAAGCTTTTATACACATTGCAAGGCAGCTGATGTTTACGTTTTGATATATGTTGAACTCGTAACTGTGTTTTAAGCCTTGTTCTTGTTGCCATTACTTTGCCACTCTCTCACTGATATTATTAACACCATCATAATGTAATTAGTAAATGCACAGTACTCAACAGCATTTTACAGACTAATACACAGTAGTGTTAGAATAGCACAATCAACGCCTAATCCAGTAGAAATATAGCATTATTTTATGGGGGGGCTTGAACATTGCTGCAGATTTTAAATAAAAACAATATACAAGAATATATTTAACTGAAGATATTTTAAATAGACAACATTTTTTTGGTTTGAAACATACCCAACTGTAGAGGTGAAACTATCCCAAATGCATTTGCACAATTTTAAGCCTTTTTTCCCCAAACTCTATTCTCTGTGAAATGTTTCCCCAACACTCAAAAGACTTATAATGTCATCACATTAGTAAGATTTTCCCAAAATATCGCCAGACGGTCTGTGCTATTTGTAGTTTCGGCCTTATGCAGATCTAGCCATTTTAGAGTATTCCACAAATAAGTTATTAAACAAAATTGCAATGCACATCGACTGAATACTTGGCGAATTGCTTGCAAACTCTGACTCAGCAGCGGACATTTTCACATGTTTCCCGACCCCATGAGAGAGTTTTGCACATCTCTGAAAATAACTGGATAATAGATGCTAGAAAAAGGTGAACATACAGATCCGTTGTATATAACTCCAAATGAATTAGTCTGAGACAGATTTCTTGCAGTTCCTTCCCTTATTCTTAGAGAGGTGGCAGTACAGGAAAGATGCATGTTAAACATGGAGAGCAGTGCTTTGGGATGTTTCTGTTCTGCGGAAACTATTCCCAAACAGACATCATGTAGTTTTTTCCTACCTGGATTTTGTTAATAAGACGTGATAATGCAATTAAACAATAACATATTCTGGTCCTTGGAAAAGTCTGGGCACACAATCTATAACCTTGATAGGCTCCAATTTGTACCCAAAATGTACTATAAACAATTCACTTGTTCTAACCTCCCTACAAATCAGTTGTTTTCCTTAAATGTGCTTTTTTCTCACATCCCACAATCTATCTTAGTTCAGCCTGAATGACATGACACAGTAGAGTCATGGGAAATCAAAATGGATTTTGAATGACATAAATCAAATAGAGTCCATAAGGGATTCTGAATCACAGAAATCCATCTTCAAATATATATATATATATATATGTCAATGTACTCAATTGTTATGACAGACAATATATTTACCCCAGGAAGTAAGTTTGGACAGTAACGGTGGTGTTACACGGAGATGGGCTCCGTTTTCTCCCTTGCCTTCTAACCCTCGTTGTGTCTCATACTGTAGCTATTCTGTTACATTTCTGTTAGGAACATGATTGGATTTCTAACATCTCTTTTAGAAAACAGGCAGAGCCCAACATCAACGTTAGTTACTTTCATTTAACCATTATTCTGTCCCTGCTTGTTTTCCTGAAATCTTTATTAAGTGGTTTGTTTCGCCCCAGTCAGCTTTAAGATGGGGGTATTTGGAAAGCAATTCTACAACACGCTGAATGTCCTATATATTATCATAGAAATTGCATTGCAGCAATCCTTGTTTCCATCAAGTTTATAGTAGATGTCTCTTGTGTACACGCACCTTCTCTTAATCAATGCAATGTGGAATAAGTAGCAGAAGGTATTGATAAAGTCCTTGCCATAAAGATGTCCATTGTCCATCAAACAAAATATAAATATTTGTATCTATTTTGAAAAATATATTGGAATTGATTTTTAGAATGCAAAATGTCAACACTATAGTATTAGAAATGTATTATCTTGTTGCTAGCTGAATTTGTATGTTGTAATATAGAATTCTAAGTAATAAACCGACGAATAATTAAATATGGTACACAAATCACTAAAAAAAGGTACTCTACCTCCATTTTTGTTATCTTGACAATCTTATTGTACAGACGCAATGATGAAATTTCTGTAAGCTTTAACAAGCTTTAATGTTATGTCATTTTTTAAATGTGAGGTATTTTTAATTCAATCTACATGTAAATTGTAGAAGAACGACATATTTTATCTGTCTAGTCATCCAGTGTCCTAATAAAAACAGCTATAACATAGAAGATAAACAAATACCTGACAAATGTGTTAGAAATAAACAGATCTAATTGCTAATTGTGCTTCTCTTAAAAATCCTCTTTACTAGATACGTCCTACCTAATAAACTCTTGTTTCATTCACAAATGTGTTACATGACGATCGTGCCAATTCTTTGTGAAAAAAATTGCACATGTAAGTTATTGATCTTTGAGGTTCACACAGGACTTTTACAGGCTTCGTTACAAGAACCAATATGTGTGCACTCACACTCAAACATAGCAACATGTTAGTACAATTCCTGAGTGGCTCAACTACAAGGCAGAGATTAGTGATGTTTTGAAAGCTTTAAACTCCGATACATACAGTATATGAGAAATGTACTTGTTGCTAGAGAAGTACATACAGTATGTAGCCAGGTTTGGTATCCCCATTGTTGATAGCGACTGTGGGCTCCCCGCAATTACAGATACTGTACTTTGAATATCAGAAAAAATATCTCCGGACACAGATGTTATACTACAACCTCTAAGTACTGTATATAGTGCTATGGTTTTTTCCTAAAAATGTCCTTCCGAAAACTGTACTCGTATTATATGCGCAGCCTAACACCTTTTATTTTTCACATAGAACACCTTCAAAACTTTAGGGTCGTATTATGTACGAGGCCAGGCTATATTTGGGCCAATACAGTATGTCAAATTTGGTAGAATACATGTATGTTCTCTAATAATTTATTCGAAAGAGGATAAGTGCTGCACACCAAGTACTATGATATAATAAGAGATGATACAGTTACCGGAGCTCCTGTCCATGAACGAAAGGCTGCATCCAACCCAAGGTATACAAAGAGAGGTGGAGGACAGAGCACACGGATTTGACACGACGTTTCGACCACAATGGTCTTTATCAAGTGCAGAAAAGAGCCATTTTTTTGCACTTGATAAAGACCATTGCGGTCGAAACGTCGTGCTAGCTTAAATGAATATTTTCTATTTGCAAATCCGTGTGCCCTGTCCTCCATCTCTTTTTTTTCTCTCTGATAATTTATACCACATTGCCTTTCCAACGGGCATAGGAATTTCAGAGAGTCTAAAAGGTTTATTCAATAAGCTCTGAAGTGGGGGATCGTAGAAACCCCCATTTAAGAAAAAGACGTTTAGTCCAGTCGCTGTTAGATCGGCTGCTTTGGAGCTTATTCAATAAGCCTTTGTGTCTCATGCAAATTTCTGCGGCGCTAAGCAGTATTAAAAGATAAGGATACAAATATCGGCTATTTCGAGGTTATCACAAAAGTTTTTATTTGAGGAAAAAACCCTTCTGTGCCGTAGGATCCAGCATGAAGGCCACACAGGCACTGAAGGAGTTATAGTTTCTCAGGTCTGTTAACTTACGGTATGTTCCTTTTTTCCTGTAGAACTGGAAGCCCAACTCAGCAAACACAGCAAAAGGTAACTTTTATTACACTGACGTTTAGTTACATCTTCCTAAAAACTGGAATGGCGGGACACGCGTAACACGCCCGCGGGAGAAGTCATCAACCCTCAGAAGTAGCTGCGCGGGGAGCAGGGCTAATGCGTTATTGCACTTGCTGCAACGCGCCTTCCAGTGCAATAACGCATCCTACATCTGTACTTCGAATGCACAAAGTTCTTCTGATCAGCCCGGCGCAATGAATCTGGCTGTTTCTTAAATGTACAAGATGAAGACAAACATATGTATATTTTTTTTTATTATTATATATGTAAAATCTGTGGAAACTTTGTCTTTAGGCTTCTATGGATAATTTCTCATTACACCGATGTAGCGTTTATAATTCTAATCCCTGGAATGTAGTGCAGGGTGTCCAGTATTGAACTAGACTGTCTTGTATTTGGACACTCTGTCCAGTAAAAAAATAGTGGTAATACCCGACATTTATGTGCCCAGTATTACCACTCTGGACATAGTGACCTGACCGGATGGAAGGGCTGCAGGATTTCCCCTAGCAGGGAGAAAGCAGCACTGCTGCTAGGGGGCTGGGCAGCTTCCTCTATTCTGATTGGCTGAATTACCCACCAGCAGCCAATTAGGAGGAGGTGTCAGGAGCATGAGGGTGGGGCCAAGAAGAAGAGAAAACAGCATGGAGCAGAGAGAGGTGTGTGTGTGTCTCTCAAGCGCGTGTGTGTGTGTGTGTACATGTCTCAAGTGTGTCACACCTTTCACAATTGTGTCCAGTATTTTTGGAGAAGCCACCTGGCAACCCTAGTGCAGTAATGTGTCTTCTGCAATGCTCATAAAAATATACATACATATGTAACACATGTTCCCCCACACTCTGGTTCACTGCTACATGGTTGGGTGTGGTGTGGTGCATACCTGCTGGCTCACAGTAGATCTGAGCATCCTGCGGTGTTGTGGAGGAGAACAGAACAGGCTTCTGAGGTAGTAACTGATTCGTACTCACGGTGACAGTGCCTCCATCTCTTGCAGGCCCCAGGGATGTGGAGACAATCCCTGCAGGAGAACTTACTTCCTCTCCCCCTGATAGATTGCACTCTCAGGCAGGAAGATATATTGGAACAGGAACACACTTTATTGTACACACTGCAGATGGTCAGCATACACAACTCACACAGTGGTTACAGCAGTTCTTGGGGATTCACCCTCAGGATGTACCCTGGACCTCCACTGCGGGTACAGAGTCCCCACAGCAGTCCTTGCTCTTCCCTGACTCCCTATTAGAGACAGGGGTATTGTCTCACGCCTAACTCCCAAAGGGGAGAAGGCAGTGAGTGCACAGCCAATCCGCACTGCTGGGTGAGAACCTGTTTCTCTCAAGGGTAGAGACAACTGACTAACTTTGCTAGTGCAGCCCTTTAAGTACAAGAAAAGCAGGAACCAGGTCTGAGTCCCTGATTGGACACACAGGCCTAGTCGCATCCGCCTCACCTGTGACTCACTGAAGCTGCTAGGGGTGGGGAAACCCCAGTATTAGTCCTGGCAGGCCTGCTCTTACCAGGGCTTTCTGCCAGGAGAAGGGCAAACTGGTAGCCAGAAACCTGTCTTGGCTACATATACATACATAGATACATACATACATACATACATACATACATACATACAAAGACTGAGCCCCTGACTGAGCCACCTATGCTGAAGCACGGTATCCTGAAGACCTAACCTGTTGGGGGGCTTGAGGACTGTAGTTGAGCCCCCCTGTTCCAGGGAGCAACTTAATGGTGGTAGCACCATTGGATTGGCCTTGTGGAAGGCATACTGTATACAGTACTGGCCACATCCAATGGTGCCAGCGCAATTAATTGACTCACCTCACCAGCAAGGGAGTTACTAATAACCCTTTTTAGTCAGGGCAAACCTACCTACGGGAAATATTAAGTTATCGCATTAGCAGGTTACATCCTGCTGAGATTCACTTCACTGTTTCGATCAAACTTTACAAAAAGTATGAAAAAAACAAAGCTTTGATTGAAATGTTCCGGTCACAGGAAAAATGGGCCAAATTGCTACAAATGTGCTATTGTGCTGAGAAATAGAAGTTTATTAAGAAATGGGATGGAGGTACACAAGTACTGCAGCAAAAATTGCTAAGTTTTACTGCATAGTATCGACAGATCCACAGTAATGTCTCGTGACACTGCGCCTTCCTCACCCATGTGTTTAGAAATACCCTGAACAGGCTCTTAAATATCACCCAAAGTGCCCATCACCACGAATAACAACGTGTATGTCCGGCTGCTCCTCCGGTGCGTCCGGTATTGCTGTGATGTCAGTGGGCACGCGACGCGGTCCCTGCATGTGCGTGGTGACACCACCACACCCGGAAGCAGCTTCGGTATTGCTGCCTGGCAACCACATAACAAAACGTAATCAGCGTGTCATAGAGGACAAACGCATCGATCATCAGGACATGTCATAATCTTCTGAAATCCACAGAGGCCACGGTTTCATTACAAATAGCAGCCGTCTGACTTGTTTCTTTTACATTTACTTCTGAAAGCGACATGAATTGAAATAAATCAGACATGCAATGCCCACTGAGCATTAACCAAACTTGATATAGACTTTTGAAACAAATCCAACTTTTTTGCACAACAAAAAATGATAAAATTCATAAAGTTTGCTAACGCGTGTGAAAAAGTTTGTTTCGCTTACAAATCAGAAAGCGTGATTTCAAACTCCACGGAGGATTTCTACCTTAAATGCAAATGCACAACACTTTGTGTTGTGGCTCGATGTTAATTTCATACTTATGGTGTTTCATGGTAAAGGTTGAATCAATGCTTTACAAATAAATATTTATACACATTTGGCAACTTTATGTCCTGATACCAATTACTTAAATGACATCTAGTATGAACAATGTTAAAATAGTGGAAATTGTATCTGTAAATTCTGCACATGCCAGCACCACCACTCTATAAAGAAACTGATGTATTAGTAATTGCTAAAATACTTAAGGCTCCCTGCTTTAAATTCTGAACTATAATTTTTCTGTAGCAAGCATAGTCATTAATTTTACAGTATTTTAATAAAACATGACTGCTGCTTATTTAATGTAAATCATTGGGAGATTATAATACATATAAATATATACATAAAATATAGAACCTTGTAAATAATTTATTAGCTCTTTGATTTGGAACATTTGTTGAAAGAAGCATTTATATGTAAATGTACATTAATTTGAAAGAAAAATCTATAGTTCTCTGCAGGAAAAAAAAAAAAAAAAGAAAAGATTAGTAGTACTGGCAGCTTTTTTCATCATATGAAAAGAAAACCAAAAGCAGAAGGGAAAAAAACTAAAATCTGTGACATTTGATAAAAATACAGCCGAGTTATGAAGGAGGAAAATTGTGAAAGGAATATTTGCCAAGTACTTTGCATGAGCTGAATGAGCGGTCTTTTCTCATTCTCATCATTCAAATGACATTACTGTATGTGCAAAGTATGAGAGCGGCCCTGTGAATTGTTTGAGGCATCATTGGCTCAATAATATTAACGCCTTTGGTGCCCCCCAGGAGGTCAGGTTTTCAGGATATCCCTGCTTCAGTACAGGTGGCTAAATCAATGGCTCAGTCTTTGACTAAGCCACTTGTGCTGAAGCAGGGATATCATGAAAACTTGACCTGTTGGAGGGTCTTGAGGAGTGGAGTTGAGCCCCCCTGCTTTGGTCTGATGATTGCAAAGCTGATTAGGGAGCTATGTGTTAAAATAATCTGGAGTTGAAAATGTTGAAGGTTTCCCCCTGCCCGTCCCCCCTCACCCCCTCCCCCCCGCCCGTCCCCCCTCACCCCTCCCCCCCCAATTCGATTTCCTGCTAAACATTTCGGCAAACCTCAGAGGGCTCATCGTTTCGCCAAATTAGTAAGCTTTCGGCGAGATATCACCAGACCGTGAGCAAAACGCGACGTGTCCTATTCTTAGTCTCACCATTAAGCAAATCTAGCGATTTTAAAGAATTTTGCAAGTTGAATAACAGTGCGAAATAAGGTGGAAGCTACACTGCTCAACAGTAGGAAATCTTAAAGGAAATATATTGGTAATGCCTAAATAATACCACGTGAGGTGTGTGGGTGCTACCCGCGTAGAGTAAGTAAATAGGAGTACTGAAAGGGAGCTCTGTGATGAGTCACAGGCCAAGCAAAAGAAGTGCGTTGTAGGGGCGTACCTGGGCAAATTAGAGCGTAACTTTAATTGAATATAATTATAATAAGATGGCAATGTGAAAATCGGCGCAGTGTGATACTCGTGCATTAAACTGTGATGAAAGTGGCAAAATAAGTTTAAAACCATGATAGTATTATTAGCTGTATTGGTACTGGCTGATGAAACTACGTATATAGATAAATAATTAGGCAGTGGGGTGATTGCCCCTACATGCCAAACAATAACAGGGACAGAGCCAGGGATATAGGAAACCTTTAATAGGTTTACAAGCAACACAGGTCCCCTTATAACTAGGTATGGGGGATATTAGTATGTAACCTGTGCATACAGCAAATGGGCCGGACGCAGGGTGGGTGCTAGCCTGACTAGGAATATCAGATACAAATAGGCAGCCTGTGATTGGATAAGGCACTGTATAGAGCAGAACTGCTTTAGCTAACTGATATAGTCACCAATAGAATCTATGTATCCTTAGCCTCAAATAACAGTGTCTAAAATGGCTGCTAGTACCACTTGAATGAGCTACATAATAGCAGAATTGCTAAAGTATAAGTAACATTATTAGCTAATCCCTAGTCCTAGCGATCATACTGCCTCTGCCTGAGCTTTAATGGAATTCCTGGTTAAGACATCATAGTGTCATGATGCCCCACGCGTTTCGCTCGCATACAGAGTTTCGTCATGGACTTCAAACTTAAACTCTCCCCAAGAACCCTCATTTGATCCTCTCTTTTTTTATTTATATTTCTTTTTCTATTGCTATTTCTTTTTTCATATGTCTGAGTCTGTAAATAGTTGGTTTCTTTTTGATATTGGTTAATAATCTAATGTAATATTCTGCATTATAGGTGTTCCAAGTAATATGTAGTAAAGGCAATTATGTAGTTTCATCATATGTTCAACTGAGCCTTGAAAACTCAAAATGGGAAGTTTTCGTCATTCAATAAAACATAGATTTCTGAAGTAATGTGGCACCTAATTATGCTTTGATCATTTACATGCTCCTGTCCAGCAAATTATAATTACTTTGTTTCTGCTTTCAAGTTCACATACAGAGCGCTGTGATTCAACTATCCAGGGCCATCTCTCATCTCATCAACATCCACAGCACAAGCTTCCATACAGACTTCCATGTGGAGATCCCCAGCAGCCTGCATCGCTGCTGTGTGGACAGCATGGATCCCCACTTAAGCTTCCATTTGTATGCAGCTCACAACCTTCTAGACAGCTGGGTGAAAAGGTCAGGATTGGCAATATTACTTTGAATATTAAATATCTCTATAATATTGAATAGAAATTATAGTACAGTGTCCTGCGTTTACCAATACATTGTCTAGCATCATACTAAAGATTGGGGTTTCCGGAGGCTTTCCACTTGTACCAATCTCTGCATGTGAAAATAAAACAAACGGTTTAGTAAATAATGATTGTGATACATAGAATAAAAAGCAAGAAGATGTGTGTCTTCCAGATCACAGCTCCTCCAGGCTGGATTTGTGTTACATGTATAGTAATACTGCAGATGCATTGTGTTTTACTTGTATAGTAATACTGCAGATGCATTGTGTTTTACTTGTATAGTAATATTGCAGATGCATTGTGTTTTACTTGTATAGTAATACTGCAGATGCATTGTGTTTTACTTGTATAGTAATACTGCAGATGCATTGTGTTTTACTTGATAACATGAGATGCGAGAACTACAAGACTTCTGAAAAATGTGCAGCGGTGTTTCCCCCACCCTCCGGGAGATCCCCCTGCTACCAGGTGTGTAGTGCTGGGTACCTGCTTGCTCACAGAAGCTCTGAGATTCCGCCGTTGTTGTTGAGGAAGACAGGACAGGCTTTTGGGGTGATAGCTGGTTCTCTCTCATGGGTTCAGCGCCTCTATCTCTTGCAGGCTCCAGGGAATGATGGAGGCAATCCCTGCAGGAGAATTCACCAATACTCCCCCTGATAGATTGCGACTCAGGCAGGAGTATATTTTCATAAACAGGATGGTCCCTGGACTCAACCCCCAGTCATGGACCCAAGAGGTTGGTCCTAGCTCTTCCCCCACTCCCGATTAGAGTAGGAGGTGTGGTCCTCACTCCCAGTCCCCTAGGGGATGGGATAGAAGGTGACAGAGCCCTGCACACCTTTCCTGTGAGACAAGTCTCTCTCAGGGGAGAGACAGCACTGAAACAATTTGGGTGTGCAGCCCTTTAGGTACCGAGGGGGAGGGTCCAAGGTCTGAGCCCAGGATTGGGCAAAACACAGGCCTTAGCCCGCCCCCCCTCCTGTCACTCAAGGGAGCTGCTTACTACTGAGGAAAACCCTGGATTGGGCCTAACACGGCCTGCACTGATACCAGGACGTACATGTCAGGCAGGGTAGATTAGTAGCCAAGCCAGGCATAGCTACAAATGTTTGCAGCATTTTGATTCATAATACCAAGTACATATGGCTTTCCCGAAATCACTAAGGCTGTCTAAGTGCCTCTGTAATAACATTACAACACAGTAAAGATAATCTCACTTTGTAACATTAGTATTCCATATCATAATTAGATGTTTTTCCATAAGAATATGATATATAATTACATCAGACACATTCTAATTACTCTCCAGGAAAGCATAAGGGGGTGAAAGTATGAAAGTATGCACCCTGAAAAACAAAGCACAGCAGCAGAGACCGGCATACAGTACAAGGCATAATCACGGTTTGGAGGGGCCCTTCCCATAACAATAATAGGGAGATTTCTCAATCCGTAGCTGGTTTAAGTAATAGAAACGTGCATAGCGCCAGTTGATTTTTCATTGATTTATTAGCTGTTAAAGTGTTCCATGGTTTGCATAGCACAACATTTTCATGTATCAACTTACAGTTGCATCTTATTTTTTACTTTATTTTATAAGGTTCTTTATTGCATCTCCATTAGATGACAATAAAGGTCATGATTGGATTTGAAACCTTCAGGGACTACTCTAGTAGCTCTGAAATTTGACAACCCGCTTCTAAAGTGCCCTTTAGAAGCAGATGTGCGTGCGTTGCTATTCTGCACGCCCTTCTCACATGTCCAATCCGTGTCTTAAAGGCTTTTTTACTCCAGCTCTGCCAATCCGATTAATTTGTCAAAAAAGCCCCCAACTCGCATATTTTTAACTAAAACTGCAGTCCTTGTAGCTTCGTTATGCGAACCACTTCTAAAACTGGCATTTTTTCACACACCGCGCACGATCGGTATTGCGAGTTACATTTAGAGCCTGAAATAAGGAATTGGTTGAGAGAGCAAAACCCATAAATCAGACCGGGGATGGAGTTAGCGCCAACTCATTCCGCTTCTAAAGCGCGCACAATCCGGACGGCTTGGCTGTTAAACCGCGAGCTTTGTCACTTTTTTTATGAGCGGTTTGCAATAGAGAATAAGGTTTTTTCCCATTTCAATCCGCTACTTCTGAACATGTCAAACTGCGCGGTCGACAGAACTTCATGTCCGAGGAGAGGTCTTTGCAGCAGTGCCAGCCTGAGGTGAGGGATTGGGTGAGGGATTGGCCACTTGCGGAGATGCTGCCAGCCTGGCTGATGAATATGTCACCAGCCGTGCATTGTCGGGCAGGAAAGTGTCTGCACCGAATGGAGCCACTCCGGCTCGGGCACCCAAGGGCACTGAAATCAATGCCAGTGTGCCACAGGGGAAGCCCAAAGCATCTGCAGAGGTGAGTACAACCAAGTCTGCAGACTTCAGGTACGAAAGGTGGTGTTACCAGTGCAATTGGACTGGGCTCCTCAAACCTGAGTGTCCTGAGCGGTCCAGCTCCCACAGCCCCCCTCAGGGTCAGCGTACTCCAGCTGCCAACCCGGTCGCCATCGTGGGACTAGTACTCAAAGCGGAGCAGCCATCCAGCAAGTCCTTCAGTGGACCCGGGCGGCGATTTCTACAGCTGCCATGAGTGGCACAGCAGTGGAGAAAGACGGGCATCGGATTGCAACTGTCGGGTTGCAGTCCAACAATGTGAGGAGAAAGCATTTGGGGCCAGTGACCATTGGAGCTTGCCAGGCAGCTGATCGACTCCGGTGCCACTGTCACTCTGGTGAGACCTGGTATAGTCATACCAGAGGATTTGCACCCGGGCACAGGGATGCAGATAACCATTCCAGACGGGAGACCTACAGTAGGTCAATCCGCGTTTCCAGAGTGTTCCTTGAATGGGTGCCAGTCGAGGTATGAGAGATGTGGGTGTTTTGTCTGGGTTGAGTACTGATGTGATACTCGATAACGACCTGGGGCACCTCATCTGCTCGTTTGCGGAGGATGCTGCTCCCGTAGCAGCCATCACCAGAAGTGCAAGCAGGGCACTTGCCCTGGCAGAGAAGCCTTTGGTAACCCTGCCCATTGAGGATGTCACCATCCCCCTGCATTTGGTACCAACAGATCCAGCAGTTCCTGAGGAGTCCAGTAACCCCAGTCCGGGGCTACGCTCCACAGCTACAGGATGGGTATCTGCGAGAGGCTGTATTCCAAGGTGGAGCAGACAGCAGTCCACGAAGATTTATTTTTTCATCCAGGGGTCCCCGGCAATCGTCAGGCAGTCCCCGGTATGGGGCATCGGATGCCAATGTCGCCGCCATTTTTAAAGCGTCCACGTCACATGGCGCGGGGCATTTAAATAATGGAGGAGATACCGGCACCCCATATCTGGGCCTGTAACTCAGAAAGCAGGGTTTCCCCGAGGCTGAAATCAATGCGGTTCATCTCGGGAGACCCCCTGCTCCCGCAAACTATTAATAAAAATTATATTAGTGCAGCTACTGTAATGAATTATTTTTTATTGATACGTGTGTTTGGATACTAGTGCACATGAGCAGGGGGTCTCCTGAGCTGAACCGCATTAGTTTCAGCCTCGGGGACCCCCTACTTCATGAGATACAGGCCCCGTTATGGGGTGCAGGTATCCCCCTGCAGGATTTAAACCCCCCGGTCACTTGACGCAGGAGCTTTAATAGCACAGGGGATACCAGCACCCCATAACGGTGCCTGTATCTCATGAAGTAGGGGGTCCCAGAGGCAGAAACTAATGCGGTTCAGCTCAGGAGATCCCCTGTATATGTATACTAGTATCAAAATGTATATGTATACTGTACGATCGCCTGTAAGAGCCGTGCATGGAGACACGGCGTTGCTATGCAGTTCTATCAGCTATCGCGCTTTAGAATTGTAAGCACAATAGCAGGGAAAAGAAAGCAGCTCGCGGCAGACGGGCATGTTTATTGTTTATGCAGTATTCCTAGATTTTGCAAAGGCTTTTGACACAGTAGATCATGCTATCCTGCTCAACAAACTCCAATGCTCTGGAATAGGGCAGCATGCTTTAAACTGGTTTCATTCCTACCTATCAGGAAGATCCCAACATGTGTCCATCTCAGGCTCTAACTCCAACCCCCTGGATATCACCTGTGGTGTCCCGCCAGGCTCTGTTCTAGGGCCCCTACTCTTCTCAGTGTTCATCAATGATCTTCCCACAGCTTGTAAGGGAGCTTCAATACACATGTATGCAGACGACACAATCCTGTATGCACACAGCCATAGCCTCTCTGACCTTCAACACATACTTCAGTCTGACTTTTTGAGACTCGAAAACTGGATTTCCCAAAACAAACTGTTTTTAAACACTGACAAGACTGTAACAATGGTATTCGGGACCAAGACTAAATTTTTAAAGCTTCCAGTGACTGAGATCCAGATTAGAACCAACGCTAACACCACCCTAACCCCTGTCACTAGTTTTAAATACCTGGGCTTATGGTTTGACTCCCACTTAACATTCGGGATGCACATTGATATCCTGACAACCAAGACCTATGCCAAACTAGGGGTACTCTACAGGAACAAATCCTCCCTAAGTCTCCTGGTCAGAAAGCGTATCGCACAGCAGATGATAATGCCAATTATTGACTATGGAGACATAGAATAAGGCTCGGCACCTCAAACCCACCTTAGCAAACTTGACACCCTCTACAATTCAATTTGTCGTTTTGTTCTCCAATGCAACTACAACACACATCACTGCGATATGCTCAAAGAACTAGATTGGTCAACACTAGAGTCTAGGCGCAAAGTTCACCTTTCCTGTCTTGCCTTTAAATTCTTCATGGGCAAGCTACCCAGCTACCTGAACAAGCTCCTCACCCCTCCCACATGCAGCACTTATTACCCGAGATCAGACTCCAAAAGACTGTTCATGGTCCCAAGGCTCAACAAAGTATCCGGACATTCCTCCTTCTCCTACCGTGCACCCCAAAACTGGAACAACCTACCAAAGACTCTCACATCCACCACCAGTTTAAGTTCTTTCAAATCCAAGGCTGTCTCACATTTTATAAGTAGGAAGGGGGGTCATTCCTGCTCAACCTTAATATCCATCATTAAATAGTTGTAGTGGCGGTGCAATGGGAAGAAACCGATATATTTCCAAAAAAGGTGTTCGAGAGATTTTAATCTGGTCTGTAACTGTTTCATACGCCCATAATATATATTTTCTTTAACTGTGCACGCAATGTCTTGTATATAATGTATACCCTGTTCATTTATGTAACTGTACTTGTAACCATGTATTACCTGTTTTACTCTGTGCCCAGGACATACTTGAAAACGAGAGGTAACTCTCAATGTATTACTTCCTGGTAAAATATTTTATAAATAAAATAAAATAAATAAATAAATGTTTTTGCCTGCACCTAACCAAATGCACTTCACTTATTAGTGAATCCCGCGTCTGGCTTCATTTTTTATCGTGGGATCACCCCCATTGAATTACGTCCTGGTAAAATATTTTATAAGCAAATAACTGCGAAAAACCACACAATTTAATGTTTTTTCTTTGAATCTGGTGCTGTTTTTCTGCATTCCAGCCGGGAGACATTAGTAAATAACCCCCCCCCCCCTTAATATATGTCATAGAGATTAATACACGGCTGTCCTGGCCTTTTAAATACTCAGCCTGTTTGTCAGAGACGTGCGTTCATTCAATCCAGCGAACATAGATCTTTTTGTGAGTGTTACCAGTTTGCACTTCATGCCACACATTAAGGATAAATGTCGTTAATTTACTTTACCTTGGTTACTAGAATGAAGCACATTTTTCCTAATACATTTTGCTAAGTTACAAATATAATTCACCTTTATAAAATAGGCTTGATATAGAAGTACAACTACCGTAGTGAGACTGACTAATTAAACCTTTATGGTACCTTCTCATTTAACAGCAGATGTTAATGCTGCAATAAAATAGAAGCACTTGGTTATGTAAATTTTTTTTTTTTTTTACCATTTTACTCATTTGTGTTCGGAATTATATATATATATATATATATATATATATATATATATATATATATATATATATATCATACGATACCGTTTGAAGCACGAGATCAGGAGACAGCACTCTGGTAAGTTTGATCAAAAGTTTTTGTATTGAAAAAGACACATAAACCAACGTTTCGGTCCCCCAGTGGGACCTTTCCCAAGCGTGGTACTGGGGGTGTAGCTTGGTAATGGGGATGTAGCTTGGTAATGGGGGTTTAGCGTGATACTGGGGGTTTAGCGTGGTACTGGGGGTGTAGCGTGGTACTGGAGGTGTAGCGTGGTACTGGGGGTGTAGCGTGGTACTGGGAATGTAGCTTGGTACTGGGGATGTAGCGTGGTACTGGGGGTGTAGCGTGATACTGGGGGTGTAGCGTGGTACTGGGGGTGTAGCGTGGTACTGGGGTGTAGCGTGGTACTGGGGGTGCAGCGTGGTACTGGGGTTGTAGCGTGGTACTGGGGGTGCAGCGTGGTACTGGGGGTGCAGCGTGGTACTGGGTGTGCAGCGTGGTACTGGGGTTGTAGCGTGGTACTGGGGGTGTAGCGTGGTACTGGGGGTGTAGCGTGGTACTGGGGGTGCAGCGTGTACTGGGGGTGTAGCGTGGTACTGGGGGTGCAGCGTGGTACTGGGGGTGCAGTGTGTTACTGGGGTTGTAGCATGGTACTGGGGGTGCAGCGTGTACTGGGGGTGTAGCGTGGTACTGGGGGTGCAGCGTGGTACTGGGGGTGCAGCGTGGTACTGGGGGTGCAGCGTGGTACTGGGGGTGCAGCGTTGTACTGGGGGTGCAGCGTGGTACTGGGGGTGTAGCGTGGTACTGGGGGTGCAACGTGGTACTAGGGGTGTAGCGTGGTACTGGGGGTGTAGCGTGGTACTGGGGGTGTAGCGTGGTACTGGGGGTGTAGCGTGGTACTGGGGGTGTAGCGTGGTACTGGGGGTGTAGCTTGGTACTGGGGGTGCAGCGTGGTACTGGGGGTGCAGCGTGGTACTTGGGTTTGTAGCCTGGTACTGGGGGTGTAGCGTGGTACTGGGGGTGCAGCGTGGTACTGGGGGTGTAGCGTGGTACTGGGGGTGCAGCGTGGTACTGGGGGTGTAGCGTGGTACTGGGGGTGCAGCGTGGTACTGGGGGTGCAGCGTGGTACTGGGGTTGCAGCGTGGTACTGGGGATGTAGCGTGGTACTGGGGGTGTAGCGTGGTACTGGGGGTGTAGCGTGGTACTGGGGGTGCAGCGTGGTACTGGGGGTGCAGCGTAGTACTGGGGGTGCAGCATGGTACTGGGGGTGCAGCGTGGTACTGGGGGTGTAGCGTGGTACTGGGGGTATAGCGTGGTACTGGGGGTGTAGCGTGGTACTGGGGATGTAGCGTGGTACTGGGGGTGTAGCGTGGTACTGGAGGTGCAGCGTATTACTGGGGGTGTAGCGTGGTACTGGGGGTGCAGCGTGGTACTGGGGGTGTAGCGTGGTACTGGGGGTATAGCGTGGTACTGGGGTGGTCCCATTTTTGAGACATTGTTTTTTTGGAGTGCTTCCTTTCAAAAATAATTTTTTTAACAATTAAACTTTGATATAGTAACAAACAGTGCATTAATATAAATACCGAGGCACTTTTATTCTTACATTTAACAACAATTGCAATGTTGTTCTTTGTATTCTTTTTCAGTAACAGTGTCTTTTCTGTTTCCTGTTCGGTGATTTATGCCGGGAGAATGATATGCCCGGTAATAACGTCCGGCAGTACTTCAGCCAGAAAGTCCTTATTTTCCATGGCAATTTGGGATGAAAAGTAAGATGTTTATATTGTCTGTATCATATTTTTCTGCCTAATAAAATTCCTAAGTCATATTCTTATAGATTTCAGGAGTTTCCAACATGGGTTCAAATTAAAGTAAGACAGATAGAAAAAGAGACAGGAGAAGGAGGGGAGAAAGAGAGAAGGGTTTTAATTGTGACCCGTTGTGCATCTTACTGGAATTACTCATCTGAATGAATAATAGGTACAGTAAGATGTGTCAAAGCAAAAAATCTTTATTTTTTTAATGGGACTTCTCTCTTTGATACACACCGTGCAGGTTTCCCCCAGAATCACTCCACTTTTAACATGGACCACATACATAGACCACTATTAGTGCAAATGTGGGTAAACCAAGAAGAAACAATTTGAGTATAACGTCTCCTAATGACCATCATGTTCATAGTTATTTTGTCTTTCGACAGTGAGAACTACATGAAAAAATCTAATATTAATCTATTGAGCACATGCCCAGCAAATATAATGTACTTTTTCAAAAAGTTGGGTAAATCGACTTTGGAAGTCTTTAAACGAGAATCATGGTAAATATTAAACGTTGTATTTTTATTTTACATTTGTTAAAGGTACATGTAGAAAACTAGTTCCATCATTGGACCTACTGGGCAATTACAGAATGTTCCTTTTCATGATAATTGAACATTACTCTGAGATGTATGTACAGTGTACAGTTTGGGGAAAGTAACTCCTTATTTATTGTCTTTCAGAATCAACGTTCCGGTCACTTTGGAGAGTCTTCCTCACGAATCAGTGCTGATCTTTAAGCTCTCTGGAGTGAATGAGTCTTCCACCGATGCTTCGGTACTTGCTTGGTCGTGCCTACCACTGTATTCAAGGCAGTGAGTTCCTCTACTTTAGCACAATTATCCATAAAATGAAGAACAGCCATAGGTTAAATTATCAGTTCGGTTTAGTACCTTAAATTCTATAGGGACGGGCAACCATAATACCTTTGATTGCTTCTCTGATGATTTAATCCCAGCCAAAAAAAAACAATTGCATTACTATTAGTGCAATCTATTTTCCTCCTGTCTTTACTCAATTAGAAAATAAATTGATTGTAATATTCTTCCTATTTGTTTTCCAAAGGATTTTACTTAAGTCATTCTAACATAAATGGAAAAGATAAATCACCTAATAGAAGTTGAGGACAAGCATTTAGCTATAAAAGCCCCTTCTGTGCGTAAGTGTGACTTCAGTTATACCCAGGTGATTCTAAACTGATTGTGATAGTTTACCAAGGTATCCAAAGGCTATTTACCAAGGTTTTCTTGCTGCAAAACTTGGGCACCAAGTTTACTAAAGATCAACGGCCATACTGCATCTAATAAGGAGATCTACTCTCTTAGGGCTCGCTCAGACAGGCTGCTACGGCAGCTTGCTAGCGTTCACGCCCCCCGCCGCTCGCTTCTGCAGCGCAGCGATCTGTGCTCAAACTGCAGGAGGCAGATCGCAGCGTGTGGGGGCGTGGCGGGGGCGTGTAACGAGCGCGTCACGGAGCTGGTTCGCCTTTATTGGCTAAAACCAGCTCGTGTCACGCGGCGACTGTAGCCCCAAATTTCCATTTGGGTTTTGCTGGCAAAATGTCGCAGTAACAACGCTGTACTTTGCCGCCGGTGGAGTTTTCAGTTTGAAAACTCCCACCGCACACAACCCAAATTTGCGGCGGACATGCGCGCGCACCTCGCATCGCCTTCTGTCTGAGCTCAGCCTAAGACACTCTCCATGCCGGAATACACTCACAGCCCAAGCAAAGGAGCGGCCGTGATGCATCATATTTACTACTCAGTATTTCTCCATAAGACACTTACCGGGGCCGAAACAATGTAACAGCTAATGCACTTTAATGGGCTGAAAGGGGTCATATTTACTGACAAGGGAGGGTGCCTGCTGCACACCGTACAATCAAAACAGATACATAGTTACCCGTGCACGGGAAGGTGTCCTGCTGGAAATCCAAGTAATACAGTAAACCGGAACAAGAACATCACAAGGCCCTGCAGCGCTTTCTAATGCTGTTTAATGAGCCAAAACTTAGCGACGTTTCGACCACAGCGGTCTTTTTCATGCGGTGAGCGGAGGCGGAAACGTTTGGGCTCATTAAACAGCATTAGAACAATCCGCAGTGCTTTTGATATTCTTTTTTAGTCATATTTACTGAGCCATGTTATGTCAGGTGACCATGCGTGTTAATGTCTTACATCAGTTAACCATGCGTGTTTATGTCTTACATCAGGTAACCATGCGTGTTAATGTCTTACATCAGGTAACCATGCGTGTTAATATCTTACTTGAGGTAACCATGCGTTTTAATGTCTTATGTGAGATGACCATGTGTGTTAATGCCTTACGTCACGTAACCATGCCTGTTAATGTCTTACGTGAGGTAACATGCGTGTTAATGCCTTACGTGACGTAACCATGCCTGTTAATGTCTTACGTGAGGTAACATGCGTGTTAATGTCTTACGTGAGGTAACAATGCGTGTTAATGTCTTACGTGAGGTAACAATGCGTGTTAATGTCTAACGTGAGGTAACATGCGTGTTAATGTCTTACGTGAGGTAACATGCGTGTTAATGTCTTTCGTGAGGTAACAATGCGTGTTAATGTCTAACGTGAGGTAACATGCGTGTTAATGTCTTACGTGAGGTAACATGCGTGTTAATGTCTTACGTGAGGTAACATGCGTGTTAATGTCTTACGTGAAGTAACCATTCGTGTTAATGTCTTACGTGAGGTAACATGCGTGTTAATGTCTTACGTGAGGTAACATGCGTGTTAATGTCTTCCGTGAGGTAACATGCGTGTTAATGTCTTACGTGAGGTAACATGCGTGTTAATGTCTTACGTGAGGTAACAATGCGTGTTAATGTCTTACGTGAGGTAACATGCGTGTTAATGTCTTACGTGAGGTAACAATGCGTGTTAATGTCTTACGTGAGGTAGCAATGCGTGTTAATGTCTTACGTGAGGTAACAATGCGTGTTAATGTCTTACGTGAGGTAACATGCGTGTTAATGTCTTACGTGCGGTAACATGCGTGTTAATGTCTTACGTGAGGTAGCAATGCGTGTTAATGTCTTACGTGAGGTAACATGCGTGTTAATGTCTTTCGTGAGGTAACATGCGTGTTAATGTCTTGCAGGCGGCTTGTTCACGGCAGTATGCTGCTTAACATGATATCCCACGTGCGGCCGCCTCCGATCATCACACCGGGAGCTTTTGATATAAGTTTGCCGACCCTTGTTACTGTGCAGGTAAAGAATACAGGTAGCTGGGTACATGTGCAGGTGAAGAATACAGATAGCTGGGTACATGTGATGGTAAAGAATACAGGTAGCTGCGTACATGTGATGGTAAAGAATACAGGTAGCTGCGTACATGTGCAGGTAAATAATACAGGTAGCTGGGTACATGTGCAGGTAATGAATACAGATAGCTGCGTACATGTGATGGTAAAGAATACAGATAGCTGCGTACATGTGCAGGTAAAGAATACAGATAGCTGGGTACATGTGCAGGTAATGAATACAGATAGCTGGGTACATGTGATGGTAAAGAATACAGGTAGCTGCGTACATGTGCAGGTAAATAATACAGATAGCTGCGTACATGTGATGGTAAAGAATACAGGTAGCTGCGTACATGTGATGGTAAAGAATACAGGTAGCTGGGTACATGTGCAGGTAAATAATACAGATAGCTGGGTACATGTGCAGGTAAATAATACAGATAGATGCGTACATGTGCAGGTAAATAATACAGATAGCTGGTACATGTGCAGGTAAATAATACAGATAGCTGCGTACATGTGCAGGTAATGAATACAGATAGCTGGGTACATGTGCAGGTAAATAATACAGATAGCTGCGTACATGTGCAGGTAAATAATACAGGTAGCTGGGTACATGTGCAGGTAATGAATACAGATAGCTGGGTACATGTGCAGGTAAAGAATACAGGTAGCTGGGTACATGTGCAGGTAAAGAATACAGGTAGCTGGGTACATGTCCAGGTAAAGAATACAGATAGCTGCGTACATGTGCAGGTAAATAATACAGATAGCTGCGTACATGTGCAGGTAAATAATACAGGTAGCTGCGTACAGGTGCAGGTAAAGAATACAGATAGCTGGGTACATGTGCAGGTAATGAATACAGATAGCTGGGTACATGTGCAGGTAAATAATACAGATAGCTGGGTACATGTCCAGGTAAAGAATACAGATAGCTGCGTACATGTGCAGGTAAAGAATACAGGTAGCTGCGTACATGTGCAGGTAAAGAATACAGATAGCTGCGTACATGTGCAGGTAAAGAATACAGATAGCTGCGTACAGGTGCAGGTAAAGAATACAGGTAGCTGGGTACATGTGCAGGTAAAGAATACAGATAGCTGCGTACATGTGCAGGTAAAGAATACAGATAGCTGCGTACATGTGCAGGTAATGAATACAGATAGCTGCGTACATGTGCAGGTAATGAATACAGGTAGCTGGGTACATGTGCAGGTAAATAATACAGGTAGCTGCGTACATGTGCAGGTAAAGAATACAGGTAGCTGGGTACATGTGCAGGTAAATAATACAGGTAGCTGCGTACATGTGATGGTAAAGAATACAGGTAGCTGGGTACATGTGCAGGTAAATAATACAGATAGCTGCGTACATGTGCAGGTAAATAATACAGGTAGCTGGGTACATGTGCAGGTAAAGAATACAGATAGCTGGGTACATGTGCAGGTAAAGAATACAGGTAGCTGGGTACATGTCCAGGTAAAGAATACAGATAGCTGCGTACATGTGTAGGTAAAGAATACAGGTAGCTGGGTACATGTGCAGGTAAAGAATACAGATAGCTGGGTACATGTGCAGGTAAATAATACAGATAGCTGGGTACATGTGATGGTAAAGAATACAGATAGCTGGGTACATGTGATGGTAAAGAATACAGATAGCTGCGTACATGTGATGGTAAAGAATACAGATAGCTGGGTACATGTGCAGGTAAAGAATACAGATAGCTGCGTACATGTGCAGGTAAAGAATACAGATAGCTGGGTACATGTGCAGGTAAATAATACAGGTAGCTGGGTACATGTGCAGGTAAATAATACAGGTAGCTGGGTACATGTGCAGGTAAAGAATACAGATAGCTGCGTACATGTGCAGGTAAAGAATACAGATAGCTGCGTACATGTGCAGGTAAAGAATACAGATAGCTGCGTACATGTGATGGTAAATAATACAGATAGCTGGGTACATGTGATGGTAAAGAATACAGATAGCTGCGTACATGTGATGGTAAAGAATACAGATAGCTGCGTACATGTGATGGTAAAGAATACAGATAGCTGGGTACATGTGCAGGTAATGAATACAGATAGCTGCGTACATGTGATGGTAAAGAATACAGATAGCTGGGTACATGTGATGGTAAAGAATACAGATAGCTGCGTACATGTGATGGTAAAGAATACAGGTAGCTGCGTACATGTGCAGGTAAAGAATACAGATAGCTGCGTACATGTGATGGTAATGAATACAGATAGCTACGTACATGTGATGGTAAAGAATACAGATAGCTGCGTACATGTGCAGGTAATGAATACAGATAGCTGCGTACATGTGATGGTAATGAATACAGATAGCTGCGTACATGTGATGGTAAAGAATACAGATAGCTGCGTACATGTGCAGGTAATGAATACAGATAGCTGCGTACATGTGATGGTAAACAATACAGATAGCTGGGTACATGTGCAGGTAATGAATACAGATAGCTGCGTACATGTGATGGTAATGAATACAGGTAGCTGCGTACATGTGCAGGTAAAGAATACAGGTAGCTGGGTACATGTGAAGGTAAATAATACAGATAGCTGCGTACATGTGCAGGTAAATAATACAGATAGCTGGGTACATGTGCAGGTAATGAATACAGATAGCTGGGTACATGTGCAGGTAATGAATACAGATAGCTGGGTACATGTGCAGGTAATGAATACAGGTAGCTGGGTACATGTGCAGGTAAATAATACAGATAGCTGCGTACATGTGCAGGTAATGAATACAGGTAGCTGGGTACATGTGCAGGTAAATAATACAGATAGCTGCGTACATGTGCAGGTAATGAATACAGGTAGCTGGGTACATGTGCAGGTAAATAATACAGATAGCTGCGTACATGTGCAGGTGAAGAATACAGATAGCTGGGTACATGTGCAGGTAAATAATACAGGTAGCTGCGTACATGTGCAGGTAAAGAATACAGATAGCTGGGTACATGTGCAGGTGAAGAATACAGATAGCTGCGTACATGTGCAGGTAAAGAATACAGGTAGCTGGGTACATGTGCAGGTAAAGAATACAGATAGCTGCGTACATGTGCAGGTAAATAATACAGATAGCTGCGTACATGTGCAGGTGAAGAATACAGATAGCTGGGTACATGTGCAGGTAAATAATACAGATAGCTGCGTACATGTGCAGGTAAATAATACAGATAGCTGCGTACATGTGCAGGTGAAGAATACAGATAGCTGCGTACATGTGCAGGTGAAGAATACAGATAGCTGGGTACATGTGCAGGTAAATAATACAGGTAGCTGGGTACATGTGCAGGTAAATAATACAGGTAGCTGCGTACATGTGCAGGTAAAGAATACAGATAGCTGCGTACATGTGCAGGTGATGAATACAGATAGCTGGGTACATGTGCAGGTAAATAATACAGATAGCTGCGTACATGTGCAGGTAAAGAATACAGATAGCTGCGTACATGTGATGGTAAAGAATACAGATAGCTGCGTACATGTGATGGTAAAGAATACAGGTAGCTGCGTACATGTGCAGGTAAAGAATACAGATAGCTGGGTACATGTGCAGGTAAAGAATACAGATAGCTGGGTACATGTGCAGGTAAATAATACAGGTAGCTGCGTACATGTGCAGGTAAATAATACAGGTAGCTGCGTACATGTGCAGGTAATGAATACAGATAGCTGGGTACATGTGCAGGTAAATAATACAGATAGCTGGGTACATGTGCAGGTAAATAATACAGGTAGCTGGGTACATGTGCAGGTAAATAATACAGATAGCTGGGTACATGTGCAGGTAAATAATACAGGTAGCTGGGTACATGTGCAGGTAATGAATACAGATAGCTTGGTACATGTGCAGGTAAATAATACAGGTAGCTGCGTACATGTGCAGGTAAAGAATACAGGTAGCTGGGTACATGTCCAGGTAAAGAATACGGATAGCTGCGTACATGTGCAGGTAAAGAATACAGATAGCTGCGTACATGTGCAGGTAAAGAATACAGATAGCTGCGTACATGTGCAGGTAAAGAATACAGATAGCTGCGTACATGTGCAGGTAAATAATACAGGTAGCTGGGTACATGTGCAGGTAAATAATACAGATAGCTGCGTACATGTGCAGGTAAAGAATACGGATAGCTGGGTACATGTGCAGGTGAATAATACAGGTAGCTACGTACATGTGCAGGTAATGAATACAGATAGCTGCGTACATGTGCAGGTAAATAATACAGGTAGCTGGGTACATGTGCAGGTAAAAAATACAGATAGCTGGGTACATGTGCAGGTAAAGAATACAGATAGCTGGGTACATGTGATGGTAAAGAATACAGATAGCTGGGTACATGTGATGGTAAAGAATACAGATAGCTGGGTACATGTGATGGTAAAGAATACAGATAGCTGCGTACATGTGCAGGTAAAGAATACAGATAGCTGGGTACATGTGATGGTAAAGAATACAGATAGCTGCGTACATGTGATGGTAAAGAATACAGGTAGCTGCGTACATGTGATGGTAAAGAATACAGATAGCTGGGTACATGTGATGGTAAAGAATACAGATAGCTGCGTACATGTGATGGTAAAGAATACAGATAGCTGCGTACATGTGATGGTAAAGAATACAGATAGCTGGGTACATGTGATGGTAAAGAATACAGATAGCTG